>NW_021832718.1:30000-101264 GCF_006345805.1 Octopus sinensis | reverse complement strand
ACCGTGGCAATGACTAGTGACTGAGACCTTTGGAAATATGCTGTGTGGGAGAAGACCCTGCAGGACAAATGAGACCATAACTCAAGGCCTTTATCAGGGATGTAGCCAGCCCACTTATGCATACCTTTCCTTCTTTGGACACTAAACTCTGCTTGCGAAGACCTGTTGAGGCAAGTGAAATCGAAATTGAACCAAATTCGATGACTGCCACCTGTGCCAGTGGAGCGCTAACAGCTCCATCCAAGCAAGATCACTGCCAGAGCAGCTGTCATGTTTCCGTGCCGGTGGGCACGTAAAAATCACCATTTGAGTGTGATTGTTACCTGCATTGCCTTACTGGCACATGAACAAAACATTCGAGCGAGGTCATTACCAGTGCCCCTGGACTGACTCCTGTGCAGGTGGCACATAAAAAACACCATTTCGAGTGTGGCCGTTGCCAGTACCGCCAGACTGGCCCTCGTGCTAGTGGCACGTAAAAGCACCCACTACACTTTCGGAGTGGTTGGGGTTTGTTTAAAGAAGTGTCGCCCTAGTATGTGATGTGTTTTTTATTTTCCCTTGGCGAAGGAGTAATTATCGTAATGCACCTTCGTGCATTAAATATGGTAATGAACCCCTGGAATGGCCATAGGGAATGTAAATATGGTTTCTTCTTTTTTGCTTGGACACTGTCTTTTCATAATAGGTCTTCCCCTTATCTTAAAAAATAATTTTTAATTGAAAAAATTTCTAAACGATGAACTTTTATCTTACCATATATATTATATAAGTATATATATATGTGTATATATATATGTGTGTATATATATATATGTGCACACACACACACACTCATGTGTATTTTACTGTCTTGAGAGGATCGTTACACCAATAACACACACACACACACACACACACACACACACACACACACAAGTTCAATGCCACTTCTCATACAATGTAAACATGAACATAGTAATAGTGGTATGATAATGAACAATATGTCTCCTCTGTGTGAACTATATGAAATAGGACTTCATGCACTGCATGCAGTTCTCTAGAAAGAAATTAGATATAAGGATGCCAGTGGAACCTGCCCTAGACATTGGGGCAAACATTGGAGCAAAATACAGAGGATTTGTGACTGAGCAAACACTTGGTATAAAGCAGATGAATATCAAGGAGTGATGTTTGTAGAGGTTGTGCTGCATTAGAAGTTAGCCCATAGGTTTAGAAAGGCCCTGAAGAACACCAAACTCAATGTTAAGATTGTTGAGAAACTAGTGAGATCCACAATTATGAAAGATGTGCCCCTTTGATAAGATCACATGCACTGATAAGAACTGTAGTTTATACTTTTAACTCCACTATTAACTGTAAGACCAGGAATGTGGTCTGCAGCATAAAACGCATGGAGATGGTGTACAAGATACATTTGGAGAGAGGAAATGGACACTGGTGGAAGTATGACAGGAGACAGCCATCTATACTCTATCAATATGGTGGCATGGTTGACTGAATTAACATTGATATTTTGTCTAAACATCCAAGAGACCCTTTGATTAGACAAATACATTAGAATATCCTCATAAACAAAACATTACCAATACTGAATAGAAAATACAGATAATAGGTTGTAGAAATTCAACGTTACTGTTACCACTCATGTAATATGCATACATGGGTGTGTCCATGTGGGTGGATCAGTAGGCATGTATATGATGATATAGGCAGGTATAAAAAAGGTTGGGGTAGAATAACAGTAGAATACAAGTAAGCCCATACAAATAGATACATGTAAGTATGCACAATTGCACACATATAGGCATGGGTAAGTATAAATAAGGTAGGAAATATGACAGAAGGCTATCAGGGAATGCATACAAATACATTTAGGTGTAGGAGTGACTGTGTGGTAAGTAGCTTGCTTAGGAACCACATGGTTCCGGGTTCAGTCCCACTGCGTGGCACCTTAGGTAAGTGTCTTCTGCTATAGCCTCAGGCTGACCAAAGCCTTGTGAGTGGATTTGGTAGACGGAAACTGAAAGAAGCCTGTCATATATATGTGTGTCTGTGTTTTTCCCCCCAACATCGCTTGACAACTGATGCTGGTGTGTTTATGTCCCCGTAACATAGCAGTTTGGCAAAAGAGAATGATAGAATAAGTACTACGCTTACAAAGAATAAGTCCTGGGGTTCGATTTGCTCGACTAAAGGTGGTGCTCCAGCATGGCCGCATTCAAATGACTGAAACAAAAGAGTAAGGAGTATATAGGTGTGAACAGTTCCTATACACATGCGCACATAAACACACAGAGGAACACAACCACACACATACATGCAAGCATACACACAGATTCTTGCTTCTTTAAAAAACTGCCAGATATGCACACACACACATGCTGGAATACACTCTGATAATACATACATACAAACATACTTACTTACTCACTGAACTGACTCAACCACACAAATATGCCTCCTAGACCACACAACTGTGCACGATCAGATGCTCACACGTACATCAACCCTGTTCTTCCCTCTCCCTCCCCACATAAAGAACTACACCCTAAACCCATAAATCTTCATATATGAGACCATATATGAGAACAAAAAGCCAAACCATTAAAGGGGCCATGGATGGCTAGTGCATACAAGTCCTTGGTTTCAGTGGCTATTGTGCATGATTCTGGCTATGAACTGGTTGATCACCATCCCTATTCTCTTGATCCTATTCTATTGATTTGGATCCATCTGACAATCATTTGTTCCCCAAATTGAAAATTACTTGGCTGGGAACCAGTATCACAGTGATGATAATGTCATATCTGCTGTTGACTTTTTTTTATTAACTGGATGAAAACTTCTTCACTAATGGGATCCAAACACTGCAATGTTGATGGAAGAAGTGTGTGGAGCACAAGAGGGACTATGTTGAAAAATAAATCCCATTTGATCACATTCCATGAGAGTATCTTAGTTAGCCAATGAACTTTTCAACTGGTCCTTGGGATCAGTGTTACTGCAGTAAAATAGATCTATTTTGACCAAACATGCAATATTAGTTATATCACTCTAGGTACTGAGTTCAAATCACGCTGGAAATGTCTTGACTTTTTGTTTTTATAGAGTCGGTAAAATAAACAGAAGACATATATTGAAGTATATTGAAGCCAGCATCCTCCCTCAAAATATGTGGTATTGTGCTAGCAAGCTGGCAGAATCATTATTATGCCAGACAAACTGCTTAGCTGTATTTTTTCCAGTTTTATGTTTTGAGTTCAAATGTTGCTAAAGTTGATAGTGCCTTTCATCTTTTTGGGGGTCAATTAAATGACTACCAGTTGAGAATTGGAGTTGATGTAATTGACTAGTCCCCTCTCCTAAAAATATTTCAGGCCTAGTACCTTTAGTAGAAAGAATTATTTTTTAATTTTTATTATTGAGCATGTAAGTTCCGTAGCTGCTTATAAAAAAGTTTCTGTTTGAGTTTGTGTTTTATATTTGTTAATTAGCCCCAGGTCTGCACTGACTAAGTAATAATTACCCCAGAGAAGATTGAGCAACCCCATGTTGAAAATTGTTCTAATCCTGATCATTCCATCTAATTAGGACTACATTACCTGGTGTGTCCTTTCCTTTTAAGGTAGTGAAGCATTGAGAAAGATTTAGCTATTATTTCCAGCATGTCAAGCAACCACAAAGAGGTTCCCTCATTGGTTTATGTGCTTCAGTTTTAAGTTTCTCCAGTTTAAGAATACCAGGACCACCATCTCACAACCTGGATACCTTTAGTGCAGTCCATTCTGCTGCAAGCATTCAGAATAAGTCCCCGGTTTAAGGATATCTTGATGTGTTTGCTGCAAACTATGACCCATGGGTTTTTATTTCTACCCCTCCTCCAGTTTTAGGTACCCTACAAAAAAAAAAAAAATCAAAGACTGTGCCCTTCCTCATCTGGTTAACTCTTTAGCATTTAAACTGACCATATCTGGCTAAAATATTCTACCTGTGTTTTGTTCAAACTGGCTAGATCTTGCCTCTCACACCTACCAGATTTTTAAAATAGACAACCACACCATCAATATCTCAAACCTACAAATAATGCGTGATTAATTCAAAACAATGCAAATAAATATGCATTACATTTCACAGTAACATCATTAGCGGAAAGTGTAACCTCTCAAAGGAGCTGTTCTTCACTCCTGCTCCAGAGCGTCAGCTGCAGGATCACTCCAAAAAGCTCTATCTGCAGCGATTTCATCTCAATCGAAGGAGAGGGGCTTTCTCCGTCCGGTTTGCGGATCCGTGGAATAAGCTGCCAGACGAGATAGTGAAGATGCCGACAACCGCTCGGTTCAAAGTCTCTCTTGACCAGAAATGGCATGAACACCACCCTGTACATAACTCCATGTCCCCCTACATGGCCTTGCTTTTTGCTTTTTGAGCCAAAAAATTAACTTAACTTAATCTGAATGCTAAAGGGTTAAACCACACACTTCTACAAAACTTTAAATATTGAGATAGTTTAGATTCAGTTTTTTTTTTTTTTTTTTTCATGTGACTGCTGAGATAACTGTTATATTGACTTAAATTCAGAAGAAAGGGGTTTTGTATGAGTAATAAAAAAAATAGGTGCCCACTCGACTTTGGATATCCTGCTGCAGCTGTTGTTCCTTTTGTGCATTGTCCGTTTTTTTTTATTAGAAGCATTCAGTCTGTTTAAATGATTGAATGAAAAAAATTTAACAACCCACTCTGTAAGTTTGTGTTTGTATAATGATGGGTGGAAAAGCCACAAAAACCATAAAATCAACAAATTTCTATGGTTTTTATTGTTAGCAGAAATAGGCTGCAAGCACTTTTAGAGCCCCGCCCAGTGAGTGTCGCAAACCTGTCTAATATTTGTAGGATATGACAGACTCGTTTCTCTTGTGCCGCTTGTGCGATGACAAAATGGAGTTAATTTATGCTGAGAACACATACTAACCAGCCTGGTGTTGAGTGTAGTGTTGTCTAGCCCTACACTATGACCAATCACATCTATGCTGGTAGTAACCAAACACCTACATCAGCAGTGATGTAGGTTAAGCTGGTTGTTCTTACTCAGCAAACCAGTTTGTTTTCTTCTTACTTTCTGACAGTTTCTAACTTTAAGCAGGAAAAATAAAATTTTAAAAAAAGGTGGTAGGATAAGTAGGAGGTGACTATAGCTGTGATGATGTGGTAGGAGGTGACTATGGTGGTGGGGAGTAAGAAGGGGTGGCTATAGTGGTGGTAAGGTAAGTAGGGAGTGACTATAGTAGTGGTGGTGAATTGTTTTTCTTATTTACATAAAAACAAGTTTTTATGTTGTTTAACGTGATTGGACAAGCCCCTGATCCAAAGGTACTCTAGGTGACCATCCAAGTTAGTAGGATTACATTATTTGATGTCATTTATTTACCGAATACAATAAAGTGTGAATTGAGTGAAAATTTCACTGCTACATTTAGCAGGTCAAGTGACCATCTAGAAGCTTTTTCACAACATAGGTGAAATATATGTTATGGCATTCATGCCTTTCCAAAAGGTATCAGTTATATATGTTAAACAGTTTCAAATAAGAATTGAAACCATGAATGGCTGCACTACATACCAGCCAAATGATGATGATGCCATGATGTTCATGTCTTTCTCAAAAGTATCAATGATTATTGGAATTGAAACTTGGCTGTAGAATGAATAAAATGTCAAGCAACCACCACCCTCTAAGATGTTTTTTCATTGTGACTTTGTTCAAAAGTTGTTACAATCAGCAGCATCATCAATATTATAATAGGCACCAGCATTGCTGTGTGGTTAAGGATCTTGCTTCCTAACCATGTGGTCTCAAGTTCAATTTCATTATGTAGCAGCTTGGGCAGCCAACCGAAACTTTGTGAATGGATTCGGTAGGCAGAAAATAGAAATGGCCTGTTGTGTGTGTGCATACATACCCTTATCTTGACATCACATGGTTGTAAATGAGTATCACCATCATACATGTTCATTTAATCTTCCATAAAGGAAGGACCTTAGAAATTTTGCCACAACATATTTTGTCTGACCCATGCAAGCATGGTAAAGTGGATGTTAAACGATGATGATTTCCATGCTGGCATGGGTTGGATTGGTCTGCTACACAGCAATTGTAATATTATTTAGAAATTATAGGGCAGCAAGCAGACAGAATTGTTAGCACACTAGGCAAAATGCTTAGCAACATTTTGTTGATCTTTATGTTCTGAGTTCAAATTCTGCTGAGGTTGACTTTGTATTTCATTGTTTTGGGGGTCAGTAAAATAAAGACCAGTCGAGAACTGGGGTTGATGTAACTGACATCCCCCACCTCAAAAATGCTGGTCTTGTGCCAAAATTTGAAACCAATATTATTTAGAGGTTTTGTTGTAGTCATTCCTGATGTAATTTGTATTCTGTGCAAAAACAGTTCTCAATGGAATCTAAAACTGATGCAGATGACATTGTTCACAAGAACTTAGGTGTATACCTAAGTACAACAGTTGAGATAGAATAACAACAATCGTGTATGTGAGTAGCTTAGCATGTTATTAATATATAATGCATGACTCAGGGTGAGGAAGAATGAGGCAGTTAATTGAGAGTGAGTTAAAAGGCTGGGTTTCATAGTTAAGATGTTAACTAGATTTAGCTAAAATGAAACAGAAGTCCATATGGCAAACTCATTCAGATGCATTCCAGCATTAAGAAAACTTGTATTACCTATGAACTCACAGGCACACACACACACACACATATGTATATCATAAAATACACTGATATATATATCAAAATTGCAATATGATCTACTGCTGGCTTACTTGAGGGTTTTCTTACATTGTCTGATTTTGTTGTCCTGTACTTTCAGAGATGTTAACTGAATACATTTGTTTCTTCATATTCAGAAGTATGGCTGTGTGGTTAAGAAGCTTGCTTTGCAACCACATGATTTCAGGTTCAGTCTCACTTCAAAGCACCTTAGGAAAATGTTAGTGAATTTGGTAAATAGAAACTGTGTTGAAGTACATCATGTATGTGTGTGTGTATGTACATTTTGTATCTCTCCCCTCCACTATTTTACAATGAATGTTGATTTGTTTACATCCTTGTAACTTAGCAATTCAGCAAAAGATATGAGTTCTGGAGTTGATTTGTTTGGGTAAACCCTTCAAGGTGATACCTCGGCATGATTGCTGTCTAATGACTGAAACAAGGAAAAGGAATGATAAATATAAATGATACAATATTTTCACAAGTTGATCTATAGTTTGTGTGTGTGAGATAGATAGATAGATGGATGGATGGATAGATACGTAAACTTGTTGTCTGGTCAGTTTTATCAGTTATTTGGTTTATTTTATGTTTGGGTGCAGACATGTTTTTGTGTAGTTAAGAAACTTGCTTCACAATCTCATAATCCTGTGTTTAATGCCATTGCATGGTACCTTGGACAAGTACTTTTACTGTAGCTTCTTGTTAATCAGTACTTTATGAATGGAATTTGGTAGAGAGGGAACTGAGCAGTAGCCCCTCGTGTGGTTATATGTAGAGCTGGCAGAATCGTTAGCACGCAGGGCGAAATGTGTAGCCGTATTCCGTCTGTTGTCGAGTGTTCTGGGTTCAAATTCCGCCGAGGTCGACTTTGCCTTTCATCCTTTCGGGGTCGATAAATTAAGTACCAGTTACGCACTGGGGTCAATATAATCGACTTAATCCCTTTGTTTGTCCCCTCTATGTTTAGCCCCTTGTGGGTAGTAAAGAAATATATATGTAGAGCTTTTGCCAATGTATATTGGGGAGGGATATATACATTGCTCCCACCTCACTCCTTTGGGATATTTGTTCTACGGACTGGTCCAAAAGTCTTGTCACCACCTGTAAATATTGTTTTTTAATTTTCTATTATCAAGGAGAGAGTTTCACAAGAGCTATACCAGAATACCTGACAGTTGAAGGATGCTGTTTTGGCAACCTTTGCAACTATTACCAAAGCACAGAACATGGTGCTGCATCATTTTGTACCATAAAAGTGATGGTGTTTATATAGATCTTCTTGATGTGTGACAATGTCAGTGTCAATGAAAGTGAATATACTAAAACCAGTATATGTGTTTGATATTATTATATTGTTCCTCTGTTGTTCATGTTACTTTTTGATAGTGGGTGACAAGACTTTTGGACCACCCTATACATTGAATTACAATCTGTTGTAATATTCCCTGTCACAAATGCAATGAACCGGTGATGAAGCTGTTGGAAACCTGTCCTTCATAATATGTGGCTATGAGTTTGTATACTTGATTCACATTACACATCCATACCAACCACTTCATCTAACCTGCGCCCTTTGGCTGATTTGTTTTATAACTAGGAACTCCTTTGGCCACAGTTGACTCTGGATCTGCATATATATGTATGGATATATTGGCAAGTTTTTTTTTTCTTTCAAGTAGAAGACTGACAGTTATCCATGCATGTAAGTCTCCTCTCTCTATGCTACAGATGTTGTGCAAGGGAAAGGTTTTTGCCTTTTGACCATTATGACTTGGCACCCAGTGTCATTACAGGCTTTAATGTCAAGGACCCTAAAGGCCAGAACAGATACCACAAAGCAACCTGTCCGGAGTGTAGAGATTCAGAACAGGTCCTGTTCTATCCAATTTACTATCAAGTTTATTTATTTGTCACTTGATAACTCAGCTGCCTTTTTGTAAAAATCCTCCCTTTGTATTGTTCAACCTGTATTTCTGGTTCCCACTTCATATTATTTTGAGTGACTAAGTTTTATTCTCATACAGCAACACTGATTGTATGTCTGCCCTATCTATCATATCTGTCAGTCACATAAGGAGAAGATTTCAATTCTGGACTTCTGATTTCATTTCAACTTAATTCTAAGCTCCTCTACAAGATTGTAAGACATCCTTTTTACTTCAGTGGATCATAGTTCTATGGAAAAAATATTTGTTTTCATTCAGTTAACTTGAAGAGCTTTAAGCTCTTAATAATTGATGTCAGTGAATTTGTTAAACTCCATGCTATTCCTCTTTATTTATATTAAGTGAAGGTTTAAGAAAATTAAAAATGTTACAGGATCAAGTTTTTCTTTTTAATCGGAATCTATCTACATAAGATGTCTATTTTAATCTGCATTTTATAAAAACTTGTTTCTCATAATTATACCACTATTGATGACCAGCACAGTCATTGTATGTGTGTGATAGTGAGTTTACAGTCAGTGCAGTGGTGCAACAGCCACTTCTGAAATTTTCTAGGCTATTTTAATTTTCAGTTGGCACAGCCACTTCATAGGTGTGGCTAATGTTTTCATCTAGATACATGACTTATATTATTTATTATAAGCTTTCATTTGTACATTTATGGTTGTATGGATAAAGAATTTGCTTTGCAGTCCCATGGTTTTAGGTTTGGTCCTGCAGTACAGTATCATAGACAAGTGTCTTTTCTTTGTCATTTTTATGAATGACATTTGGTTGATAGAAACTGTTTGAATATTCATCAGACAAGTCCAAGAACTCCAACACAGCCAGATTTTCACTATTTAGAACTTTTGTGGTTTTTGTATTTTCACAAGTACTTTCATGTTTTTACAACCACTGTCGGCTAAACCTGTGTGTTGAGTTAAAAGTTCCCTTAAGTCTCTAAAGTAATTACTGGGATCAATATGATCATCAAAGACTCTTGAAAGCTGTGCCCCATGATAGCTGCAATCCAATAATTGAAAGTAGGTAAAATACCTTTGATTGGGTATAGCACTCATTCATCCATCCTGCCAGCGATATGGTGAAACGAAAGAAAAGAATGTTATTTATTGTGAGATTCACTGGCGGTGGTGGTGGAGCGAGAAATGCATCCTATGAGAAGCACAATGTAATGGTTATGATGGAAATTTTTACTTCAGTTGACTGCTAAATTCTTTTATGACTCTCTAATTCCATATAATTAAGTGGCTTCTCAAGTAGGCCTCTTAAAATGACAGATAACTAATCCAACTCGTTTGATTTTCCAACAATCATCAAGTGTTCTTGATTTGCTAAACTAGAACTTAATTAATTATGCCAGTGGTTCTCTCCCTAAAACAAAAGAAATGGTAACACTGACTATCACTGATTTACTTCCTGTCTTAAACATATTTTCTCTGATGTTGATGCACCAATGGAAGCACTCCGAACAAAATTACGTAAGGGAAATAATCAATATAGCTATCTTTTACAGTCATTGGATTGTGACCATGCTGGGGTACCACCTTCAAGAATTTAGTGGATCAAATTGACCCCAATTCTTATTTTTAAGTCTGTTACTTATTCTATCTCTTACTGTTGTCAAACTACTAAATTATGGGGATGTAAACAAACCAACACCAGCAGTGATGTGGGATAAACACACACACATATACATACACACACAACACACACACATACACACAGGATGTCCATAAATTACTATACAGTTATTTGTAATAAAGAAATATGATTAGACTAAAAAGATTTTCAGAAAATATCGTAACAATATAAGCAATCAATTTTATTTACTACAGTTATGATAAATGTTCAAAATGTAAGCCATTAGCTTCAATGCATTCTCAACAAAGTAAAAGCACGCTGTGACAAACTTTGGTACACAAGTTTGGATGAAGGTTAGCAAATGTATCAATAATGTACTGCCGAAGAGCTTCAATACTTCTTGGCTTCCTCTGATTTACAAACTTGGTTTCCTTGACTTACAAACTGTTCAAAAAATTGAGACCTGTGATCAGGATCATCCTTCAGAAGTCCGTGAATTAGGCGCGGAATGTAAAGTTTCATATTGAGTTTTGTAAATATTTTATGTAATGATGTTGTTTGATACCAATTTCTGAACTACCACTGTGAATTGATTTCTTTGGGCTTCTTACATATACCTCAGCAACTGAAGTCATATTTTCTTCAGTCTAACTATATACTAACTTTATGGATGCCCTGTATATATATATATATATATATATATATATATATATATATATATATATATATATATATATTGTTGACATCATAAGAATTTATAAAGTTTCTAGATAACATGGAATAACTCTTTTTAGGAATTGGTTCTTGAAGTACACCTAAAACTATAAGTAATATCATATAAATATTGGGTTGAAAAACCCTTTTTTGATAGGAAAAATCAAAGGCTGCCCCTATGAATCGAACCCACATCTCCTGTAGACATGACAAGCATTCTACTGTTGTATGAAAACAATCCTTCGAATTTCTTTATCCATTTTAGAAACTGTATTCTCACCAGTGTCAATTGTATGCTTGTGTGGGTTGGATGGGTTAGCCAACTCTGAGTCAGTTCTTATTTATGTCCTCTTAGACAAATCAGAATACCATGTCTCTCACTTGTATATTACATTTTTGGCTTGTTTTCTACAGTTGCAGACATTGCAGTAATGATTTCCATCATTTGGGAGTAGATTAGACCCAGCTATACCCTGTTTTTTTTTTTTTTCCTTCGGGAAGCCTTCTTATCTCCCTCAATACTGCACACCCTCAATTTAGGGGTCTTGTCTTGTGAGTTACCTAGAAACTTCACTGTCAGTGCTGCATGAAAGCACCCTGTACACACTGTAAAGTGGCTGGTATTAGAAAGGGTATCAAGCTGTAAAAATCATGCTAAAGCAGACATTTGAGTTTGGCATAGTCTTCTGGCATATCTACTTCTGTCAAACTGTCCAACCCCTGCCAGCATGGGATATGGATGTTAAATGATGATGGAGAGAAAAATTTCATTTCAAATCACAAGTGTTAAACACATTGCCAAATTTCTTTTAGTAATATGTTTGATTATTTATATATATATATATGTGTGTGTGTGTGTGTGTATGTATGTGTGTGTGTAATGTAAAGCAGATTGTATGATGCTTGTGTATGAACGGTTGTACTTCATTGTAGTGGGACAGGGACTCTAAATGCAGAAGACATGCATAAACTCGAGAGTAATGAAGCTAGTATGTTGTAATGCACATGTAACATAAATGTGCATGTACAATAAAGTGTAATAGAGATAAAGAAGTGTCAATCATTTAAAGTTGATGGCAAATATGGAAGAAGACATGGGATGAAGTAGTGAGGACTGATTACAAGATGTTAGGCTTCACAGACTGAGATGTCTGGTTTTATGAGGTTCTTGAGAAGACCCACCCACCTCAGCAAAACTGAATTCTAGAAGTACTGTGTTACACCCATATGTAACATTAAAAAGCTTTTCACACACCTTACCCTAATAAACGAAACTACATCTCCCCTTCGCCTCTTCCTCACTCCTGCAGCCCAGTTCTGTCCTCACTGCCCCACCCACTGTATCATTGTGATCCTGTTTCCCTCCACCCAACCACTCTGTATAACCAAGGTTTCACTAGATGCTGCATTCCACCCTCCCCGCTTTGCATTCTCATGAATTCTCTACTCATGCACCCTTAGCAATGCTCTACCATCCAATTTGTATTCTCATCTCTATACCTTAAGAGTATCTCCTGGCATATCACCACCATCTCTCTCAATCTCGTTCTCTTCCACTCTTGTTTTCCCTCATTCTCAATTACTCTCTCTATCTCTCTCTCTCCAACAATGGTAACCATATATCTCTTCTACAGCAAGACACCTGCTTCTGACCCTCTTTTATACTCTAATCCCTCATCACCAGGCACAAAGGGACATCCTTCAATACCATCCCACCTCTCAGAGGACTTTTGTCTTGCAAGTTACTTGGTAACCTCACTGGTGTTGGTGCCACATAAAAAGCATTCTGTCCACATTGTAAAGTGGTTGGCATTAGGAAGAGCATCCTGCTGTAAAAGCCATATGCAAAGTAGACCTTACCAGTGCTGGTGCCATGTGAAAAGCATTCAGTTCACGTTATAAAGTGATTGGCAAGGAAAGGCATCCAGCTGTAAAAACTGTAGTGATGCTACTGTGTAGGGTTCAGCGCGCATGCGCAGAATGGGACTACTTCCGGGTGGCCACCGGAAGTCTTCCCCATGCGCATGTGCGGGAAATGATCCCTAAGGCCCGCTAAACTCGATTCATTCTCTCTGGCCGTCAGCCCTCGTGAACAGACGTGCATTCGTAGACTCTAATAATTACACCGACTTAGCCGCGGACGACATCGAACCACTTCAACCAACGAACAAGAAGCTGTACAACAGATTCGGCTGTCGTTTTCCCATCAGATATACGTACACCATCGCAATTAATAAACAAACTGCTGTCTTTCACCGATAACCTGACTTCGTCTGTTATATCTTACTAAATTGTATGTGACAGGATCGGATCGACACCCTTTCAGTGATACCGATACCAGATCCTGTTACAAAACCATGCCAAAACAGACAGTGAGGCTTTGTGTAGTCCTCTGGCTTGCCAGCTCCTGTTGAGCTGTCCAACACATTGGCATGGACAAATGGATGTTAAATGATAATGATATATAATCCAAATAAGAGAAAGAAAGACTTTGACACATCTTTAATGATCAGTACCAACTCTTTTCTGTACCAACTCTGCTTTGAATGCCAGTTTATGCAAAAGTTCAAAGTGAAAATTTATGTAATATTTGTGATCTTAGACATTAGAGTAGCACTTTCTCAGACCTTTATCAAATGTGCACTTTTACATGGTGTGTCTGCCAGACTTTGCATTTTGCTTATATCAGGAAGAAACAAAAAGTAAATAAAAGCATGGTTAGGAGATGAAAGAAAAAAATGATGACGAAAGAGGACAAGAACATTAAGAAGTTAAAGATGGAGAATTGGTAGAAGCAGAAGAAAGAGAAAGCTAAACAAATAGTTGAATGGTAGAAGTGAGTTAGTGTTTACAATTACAAGTAAACCGACAGACGCCAGTATCAAATTACAATTGATGGGTGAAATATCATTTCAGTTTAGTACAAGCGACAAAATTAAAAAGGCTAAAAGGGAAAGAAGGATGAAATTAAAAACAATAGCAATACTAATAATAGGAAAAGGATAATCCTTACTACTAAATTATGGGGGAATGGACTAGTTGATTATATTGATCCCAATGTTTCACTGGTACTTAATTTATTGACCTCGAAAGGATGAAAGGCAAAGTCAACCTTGATGGAATTTGAACTCAGAATGTAAAGACACAAAGCATTTTGCCTGGCATGCTAACGATTCTGCCAGCTCACTGCCTTGATAATAATAATGATACTATTAATAATAAAGACAATAATACTAGTATTATAAATAATGACAATAGCAATGATAATAATCCTTTCTACAAGGCCTGAAATTTTGGGTAGGGGTCTAGTTGATTACATTGACCCCAGTGTGTGACTGGTACTTATTTTATCAACCCCAATAGGATGGAAGACAGAGTCGACCGGGGCGGAATTTGAACTCAGACTGTAAGGCAGGAAGAGATACCACTAAGCATTTTGCCTGGCATGCTAATGATTCTGCTAGCTCTCTGCCTTAACAACGATAATAATAATAATAATAATAATAATAATAATAATATAATAATAATAATAATAATAATACCACTATTAATAATAATAAAGACAGTAATACTAGTATTATAAATAATGGCAATAACAATAATATGAATAATGATAATGTTCATTAACCACTAAGGGTTCACAAAAACATTGGGGACAGTACAGGACAATACAATGTGGGGTTAGATAAAAGGCATGTAAAAAATAAAACAATCTCAATGTAAATTATAACAATGAATAATTCCCCAAAAGAAGGAGACTTCTTAGGGCTGCTTGTGGAGATCCCACAAAAACCAGGATTGTGCTGACCACTAGGACAAGTGCTCTCTTTACATTGTCCTCCTTCAACTAACAGGTGCATGCTTAGTTGGACCATTCACTTGGACCATTCTTGCAACATTCACCCACCTTTTAGTAAAATTATGGGGAAGCAGCACTTCCCTTTCCACCCTCACTTTCCATTTCAAGTTAAGCTTAAGAAGTTGAAGGCTTGGCCAAAGAGGAAAGTGTCTGTCTTCAGCCCTTTCAATATGGTTCACCACATAACCTCATTTGCTAAGGCTACCGAGCAAAGAAAGACAATCCTGCCACCTTCCTTCCTTTCGCTTGGAAGTCCTGCCAGTTACCCCCTGGTAGTACTGCGAAGTCAAGGATTTCTGGAAATTATCCGTAGGCCCTGGCCCAAAAACTTGAAACAGACCGACCAGTTGATTCTCACCAACGCCCAGAATCTCCCCGAGAACATCATTGTACTTGCCTGCCACTAACCCTCTATAGAAGGCCGGAGTAGATCTTCCACTGACTGCTTTTCCTGATTGACAGAGGACTGTGAGCACCTGACAACACTCTATGTCTATGCTTGATTCAAGACTGCAGCTCAGTCAAAGAGACAAACTGGAAAATCCCATCTGAAAAACTATGACCACACCTACTCACCATCAAGGAAGCACTGGAGATGTCATAACTTCAGCACATGTTTGTACATCAGTAACCACAGCATGCCCAGCCCTCCATTCAGCAGATTTTTATAGCAAATGGAGCACCTGAACAAAGGAACTCATTCCTTTCACAAAAAAAACAGAAGGGTGGAAAGTAAGCTAGCAGAAGTATTCTGCTGACCTTAGAATGTGACATGCAGAGACATAACAGAAAAGGAGAAAAAGAGGGAAGAAGTTAGTAAGGGGTAGGGTGTGCCTTAAAGAGTTAGAGTAGAAACCTAAAATTAAGGAAGAAACCAAAATTTGGTTGGGATATTTATAAAATATTTAGTTTTGAATAAACATACAGCTGGTAATGAAATAGGGTGAATTGAAATAAGATACAATTCAAAATTAAAATATGTCTCGGAACAGTGGTAGAGTACCAAGACAGAGTTGTAAAATAAGGAGAAAAGTATATAGTGTTGCTATTGCTATATGTAAGAATATAGATACTTATATACAGGGGTTGGACAAAATAATGGAAACATCTTAAAATTTCTAACAAATTTATTTTAATATGGGGTAGGACCGCTTTTGGCAGTATTTACAGCTTGAATTCTATGAGGTATGGACTCATACAAATTTTGATTTGTTTGCAAAGAAATTTTTGTCTATTCTTTAGCTAAATCAGTCTCCAGTTCTTGTAGTGATGATGGTGAACGATATCAACTCCTTACTTGTTTTCTTAAAATTCACCATAAATGTTCAATAATATTGAGCTCTGGGGACTGTGGTAGCCAGAGATGTTCAACTTCACTAAAATTTTCCTCATGCCATTCAGTAACAATTTTAGCTGTGTGAATTGGTGCATTATCATACTGAAAGAAAATAACATTCTTCTACTGCTCTAGGGACCAATTCTGTAGGTTTTTACTCCACTCTAAATGCTTTGCAATGTTTGTTTTTGAAAGTAGTAGTTTTCTGATTGCAGCCCTCCCATGCAGCTCCTGGCGAACAGTTTTTGTGGAAACTGGGTTCTCAAGGTAGTCATTAAGCTCTGCAGTAATTTTGGGAGCTGTACTGTTGTGATCCTCTCTAACAATTCGCATAAGTGTCTGATGGTCCCCATCTGAAAGTTTTGATTTTCTTCCAGAGTTTTGTTTTGACAAGGAGGTTTTTCCCTCTTTCTCAAAGGCTGTCATTACTTTTGTGATAGTACTTCTTGATACACCAAACATTTCGTCTGTTTTCATTATGCTAGTGCCTGCCATATGAGCACCAACAATTTGACCTCTTTGAAAGTCCGATAGATCTGTCATTTTTAATGAATTTTAATTACCTTTTTATGATGATATCTGAAAAGAAACAGCAATTTTAGCAAAACATTAAGCAACACTAATAATAAATCAAAACACAAAAATAAACAAGCTTTAGACGGTTTTATAGATATTTCAAAATTATGATGCTAGGTGTTTCCATTATTTTGTCCAACCCCTGTATATCCATCTGTTTAGTTTGTTTTGAGCAAAAGCCTCAGAATGTTCTCTTAAAAGCTCCTATGCTTCTTGTTGTCAGCTACCACCTGTCAGTCTCATCTCCCAGTGGAATGGTTATACAGGTGGAACTCCTTTCAGCTAAGGATAAATATAATAATAATAATAACTTGTGGATGGTAATTCGAAGGCTATCCCACATGTCTATTAGTTAGGAATTTTTCATATTCATAAGATATCTATCATAATAATGAGCTTGTTTGTAAGTTTGTCCAAAATCATGCAATAAGAGAGTAGACGTCGGCATAAGTAAGAGTAAAAAAAAGGGAAGAGACAAAATGGTAATAACAATGAGAGAGGGATTGGTATCAAACACCTCTCGCCCTCTCCCTCTCGCTTTCTCTCTCTGAACAACAGCCTTTTCACTTTATTGATGAACACTGCCTCGCTCTTTCTCTCACTTTCTATTTACAAATGCGCACACACACTCTCTCTTTGTCTCTCACTCTTTTCACTCACTCTCTTTCTCTCTCTCAGCAACATTTTCATTTTTATTCAATGAACACTGATTTTTTTCTGATAAACATTAATAACAATATATAAGATAAGTAAATAAGATTTTTGCACCTCAAAATTATATTTTCTGTATATCTATGGATGTTTGACTGTTCTGGAAGATTTTTTTTGTTTAAAAATCTGCAGCAAAGTTAATAGAATATAAGATAAGTAAATATGTAGTAATTTTTAAGTCATAAAATTAAAATATTGTCTATTGAAAGAAAGCTTGATAATTGTAGTGGGCTGGATGTGATGTACCCACATCCTTTTTTCCAAGCTGAGATTTGAAATCAAGTCTAAGAATTCTCGCTCATTTGATCCACCACTGGCCAAACAAGTGCAAAAGAAATTTCTTTGTCCTGTCAAAAGTGATCAACGGATTTCCCGTCAACCTATGACCTGAACCGTGTCATTTAAGGTTCAAGTGGACAGGAGGTGACCTACATTGGTAGAAATTACTCTTGTGGTATGTCTGTCCTTCTAGCTGTCATGACCATTATAAATACAGTCAGACATATGACAGAGGCAGATAGCCGTCACCAGGCGAGACAGCCAACAAGTAACTTGCACCAGTCAAGCAGCCAACAAAGAATCACATATTCAGCATGAACAACCCAACACAGTAGCAGTCGCAGAACATAAACAGACACCACCGAATGACCAGCGCACACACAGACACAAAACATGTCCAGTTCTACCTCATATATTGGCACAGTATTTCCCCTGTTTATTTTCTTCTTTGCCAACTTGAAGCAAGTTGGTAATGTCATGTGGTGAATTTTTTGGTGTATCCAAGAAGTAAATGCAAGTGTTGATTAAATAAATTATTTAAAACACAATCCGATGCTTTCCCATTGTTTTACTTTGATGTCATCCACATGCCTATTTTATCTGCTACCTCAGCATTTTTTGCTACACCATCTCACTACATAATATTGTCTGTTTAAAGAAAGCTAAATATAAAGGGAAGGTGATTATAAATATTTACAAATGCTTGCTGATACAGTGATGTTTGTAAATATTTATGAATGAAGAATTTTGCCAAGGCGGTAAGAGTGTGAAAGAGACAGAGATAGAGACTGTGTAGATGTTGCTTGGAAAAAAACTCTCTGTGTATGCCATTAATATAATCCTGTGTAATTTTATACTTTGTATGGTTGTGTATAGAAATATAAACAAATTAACGTACGTACACACACACACAAATATACTCATTTGTTTTGAAGTTTGTAATTTGTTGTATTAAATATATTTATCCACCTGCTATGGAGAATGAATCTGATAGAAGGCGATGGTTAGCCAGAGAGAGACAAAGGTGAAGAACAGCCAGTCTCACTCAGGAAGAACTGGATGCAAGAAGATTAAACAATACATTAAGGTTATTAAATCAATCACGAGAAGTGAGACAAGAGAGATGAGTGCAAAATGCAAGAAGACAGGCTCGAAGACGTCAAAATGAAAAGGAGCACCTAATTGCACAAAGGAGAGATATCCAAAGAAAGGGAGGGCAGCACAAAAGTGCCGAGATGAAACAGAAGAGCAAGCAGCAGTGAGAAGAGAATATCTAAGAATGAAAGCATCACAAAGACGATGATGAAACAGAAGAGGAAGCAGCATAAAGGAGAGAAATCAATGAGAAGAATGGAAGAATTAAACGAACCATCCAAAACAAGGCAAACTCATTGCTGGTAGGGTTTTCACTAGAAACGTAGTGCTGAAGCAATTACTGAGATAAAGGTTGTAATGTTTTTATTTTGATTTTATTATCTGTATCATTTTCATGCTGTCATTTTTGACGGTACGGGTACACAAGTTATCTAAGATTATTCTTAATACACACAAACACAACTCACATAATACATATCCACAAGCAATACCACTTGATTCAATAAATGAATACCAGTTGCTTGACCTGCTAGAAATAACAACCGGATCTGTTCAGTTAAGTATGGCTGTGGAAGTTAAGAAGTTTGCTTTGTAACTAAGTGGTTTTGAGTTTGATCCTGCTGCGCAGCACCTTGGACAAGTGTCTTCTACCTTACCCTCAGGTCAATCAGAGCTTCTGGAATAAAAACTGGTATATGGAAGCTATATGGATCCCATTAAAGGGGCCATTCTTGGTGATAACGGTAGACTTAATCCTTAACACAACTACCTAATCCTTGAGGAACCTTCAACAGAGTCTGCTCTTCTGCTCTGATTTCAGGAAAACCTCTTCCCTTCAGTTACATGGGTTCCTGAAATTAATAATGGATACTGTCCTTCTTAATCATTAAAAAGAAAAAAGCTTCTAATAGTCCCTGAGGAATCAAAGTGAGCCATAATGGCCAATTCTGTTTGCTTGTATTCACTGCAATCATCAGTACTGTACACCAACCAAAATGAAATACATTCCGATAGTCATGATAAGCACTGCATATATACATGTGCAATGTGGGCCCAGACTAGAACTAAACCTTAACAACAGTCAAGTCAGTCACTTTATTGACTGATGGACAAAACTACAGGTTTAGTTTGACTGCTAGAAATAGGGAGAAATCTCCCTCAAATCACACCTTACAGTCTGCTTGGTCAAGGATAACATTGGACTAAACAACTACTGCTACTATTGTTGCAACAGATAAGATTGAAGATATATTTGCTATGTCACCTGGCACTCATGAATAATGATTTCTCTGAAACACAAAATCAGAAATGTGGAAGAGAAAATAAAAGTTTTAAGAACTGAAACTTTATCCTTATGTTTCACTCTGTCTACTATTTCCCAGTTTCAGTGCATTTATCACTTCCAGTCACCTCATTACTTTTAAATCCTGCCCAATTCACTACCACTCCAATCTTTGTTTTAAACAATAATTGAAATTAAACATTTACAGAAGATATTTCTTCTTTTTCAGGACTGAATGTCAAGAACAGATAAATGGTTTCTATGGCGCCAAGTTTAAGAAGTTCAGTACAGAAGAGGAAGCTCTGGCTTTTGCAGAAATTCCGGCATCAGGTGAATAGAATTTTAGTGCTGTTTGGTATAATCAGTAGAGTGTTGAATGAATATCTTGTGGTATTTAGCTCAGTTTTTTACGTTCTGAGTTCAAATCCTAGTTAGGTCAATTAACTTTCATCCTTCTGGGGCTCAATAATGGTCCAGTACTGAGATTGATATAGTCAGCTGTTCTCTCATTGTGACTTTGTGTCTGTATCAAAAAATAATTATTGTGCAGGTTTGGTTGTGTTGTGAAGAAGCTTGCTTTGCAATCATATGATTTCAGGTTCAGTCCTACTATGCTTGCATTTTGGGCAAGTGTCTTATACTATAGTCCAGGCTGACCAATACCTTGTGAGTGAATTTGGTAAACAGAACGTGGCCGATGCCAGCGCCGCCTTGACTGGATTCCGTGCCGGTGGCATGTAAAAAGCACCAATCCAATTGTGGCTGTTGTCAGCCTCACCTGGCACCTGTGCTGGTGGCACGTAAAAAGCACCCACTACACTCACGGAGTGGTTAGCATTAGGAAGGACATCCAGCTGTAGAAACATTGCCAGATCAGACTGGAGCCTGGTGCAGCCTTCTGGCTTCCTAGATCCCCGGTTGAACCATCAAACCCATGCTAGCATGGAGAACGGACGTTAAACGATGATGATGATGAAACTGAAGCCCATCACACAAAGTGTGTCTGTCTTGTGTTTCTGCTTGACAACCAGAGTTAGTTTGTTTATGTGCCCATAACTTTGTAGTTTGACAAAAGAAACTGATGTAGTAAGTACCAGACTTTTAAAAAATTAGTACTGGCTCACTTTGTTCAACTAAATCGTTCAAGGCAGTGCATGGCTGCAATCCAAAAGCTGAAACAAATAAAGATGAAAGATTGCTGTTGTGGCAGGATTAGTAGTGTCAGACAAAATGCTGTGCAGGTTTTGTTCCATCTCTTTCTATTGTGAGTTTAAATCCCACTATGATAAACTTTGTCTTTCATTTGTTGAGGGCCAATAAAAACAAAGTTCCAGTTAAGTACTATATTGGGCCACCATTAGTCAAGGTTAACCACATATCTGCTCTCGTGTGTATGTTTGGACAAGATTTTTGAAGAAGACTAGCAGATACCTATTCCAGTCATCCCATCATCTTGATGCCCTTGTTATTGCCAACCCTTAAGCAAGGTAATATTTTCCCTCATAGCCAGACATGTTTTTCACAGGAGATTAGAGATAAATAGCATTGTTTTAATGATGGAGATGTTCATTTACAATCATCACATCACACACACAAGGAACTTCTTTTAGTTTCCATCTTACAAATTCACTCATAAAGATTTCATTGGCTCAGGACTATAACAGAAGATATTTGGTCTAGGTACCACCCAGTGTCACTGAACCAGAAACCATGTGGATGACTAACAAATTTCTTAAATACACACACACTCTCTCTGTCTCTCAGTGGATATATATTTAATAGTCTTTTCCCATTTTTGCTCTCCCAAGTAATTAGTGTTTTTTTGTTAATATTATGTAACTAATTTGCTATTTTATTTATATATTAACAGACAAAACTCTCTCCAGTGTAGCAAAATCTATTCAACCGATTGTGAAAAAACTCATGTCCAGAGTGAAAGAAGTCTCTCCTCTCTGTCAGACACTGGTGTCAATGCTGGCTGATTTGGATGACTCAGAAGAAAGCAAAGAATTTTCAACATTAGCATGTAATGTTGAAAATGATTTGGCTAAGTTGACAACAAGTGTTAAACTGGCAATTGATTCTAAGCTTTTGACAGGAACTACTAAGAGGAAGGCTTCTGATTCATCTGAAGACGCATCAGAACCTCCTGAAAAGAAGAAGTGTGTTGAAGAAGAAGGAGGTTTTACTGGTAATGTATCATGTTTTCATTCTCCTTTTAAGAGATTGTTAATATTTTATTATTGTTTTTTGTTAATGAAAACTTGCAGCTTATTTTGCTTGGTATGATAAAAAGTGTCAGCTTCTCCTAGCCAGCAGGCTAAAGTGACACTTGTTTACTGATCATGGTTCAAGAACTCTGTGGAGAACTCTTGCAGTTCCAAGCAATGCTGATTTTTACAGGTGTTCTATTTTTACATTTGTACCAATCTTCTTGAGCTGTATTGGTATTTGATAACTGCTGATTCTTCCACCTGCACCAATCACTATTTGTATCATGTCCACTCTCTCCATTGCCCATAACCTGTGTATTTCCCACTTCAATTCATCATAGTTGTTCACTTTTTCTTTTTCTTTCTCTTCGATCCTGTTATCACCAGACATGCTTGTCAATTATCAGGCATATTTTATTTTATTTTCTGTTCACCACAACAATGTTAGGTTTCCATTGTCTAATCTGATGATCACACTGAATCATTGTATTTCACAGGGTTTTGCAATCTTCATTCGCAGTAATTCCCTCTGAAATTTGGTCATACCATGTCTGATCTTTCTAGGCCATAATTTCCACAAATCTCCAATGGATCATTCTTGCCTCATTGTCTTGTCGTCTTTGTATTTACAGTGTGCTGATTTTGGTTATTCACTAACAATGCACACTGTTTCACTCCTCTCACCATTCATTTGGCATTTGTCACTCTTAGTTGTGTTATCAATTTTGCACTTTAAATAGTTTGTCCTCAATGCTTGTTCTTGTGCTGTGCATATAAGTGCTTCTGTGTCTGTCTTGGAGCTCATATCTCTTGCAAACTGACTGTACTTTTTTTTTTGTGTTCTTTTCTTCTTTAGATTTCTCTTTCTTAACACAATTATCAATTTTGATGATTTTGGACTTCTTCACATGTATCAGCAATGGTTCGGTGGCATTTTTTACATATCATCCTAAGCTGCTTTTCTCTGCTTCAACACAATCCCAACAACTGATCAATTCCCTCCCACCCTTTCTTCTATAAGTATCACTCTTGGAATAAATTGTTCCATGATCTGTCAATAGCTTCCATGACTTCATATTCATACTCATCAGTGTCAATAGTTTCTGTGTCTTTGAATCCATACTCATCATCATCATCATCATCATTATTATTGCAATCCCTACCAAGATCTACTTTGCCATTCACCTCTCCATGGTTAATAAAATAATGTACTTGTCAGTTACAAGGATTGATTTAATTGACTGATCTCTTCCTGCAAACTTCAGGTTTTGTGCCTATATTAGAAACAATTATTATTATTGGGGATTGGTAAAATCAGTAGAGCATCAAGAAAATTTCTCACAAGTGTTTGCTCTGGCTCTTTATGTCCTGAGTTCAAATTCTGCCAATGCCAACTTTGTCTTTCATCCTTTCAGAGTTGACCTTGAACTCACCAATCAAGTAAGTTTAAGGTCAATGGTTTTGACTAACCTGCTCCCCTCAAAAATGTTGGCCTTGTACCAAAATTAAAATCATTGGTATAGTCTCTCACCAACACTTCTCAGCCTCTGGGTCACAAACATGCTATTCCCTCACTCTGCATTTTCTACCACTGATACTGTGGTTTCTGCTCTTTGGAGCTGGCTGGTCTCAAGCTAACTTCTCTCATCTCTATCTTACTCTCCTCTGCCATATTCTGTCTAACTACTATGCCCAAGCCTACTTCACCAGGACATCAGTCTTTTGAAATCTACTTGCTACTCTTCTTTTCCTGGAGTTGTATATAAACATAAACCACATTGATCTCATTGGTTTTGGAAGATTTGTCAGATATTCGTAGAGCCCTTCCTCACAGTAAAATTGATAAAAAAGAAACAGCTTAACAATTACATTCACTCATTTGTCTCACCCAAATATTCTCCCTAGAGATTACACTCTCCATAATTTCTAGCCAGTTCATAGATGATTTATATAAAGAGCCAGGCAACAATATATTTTTTATAATTTCTATAAAGAGCCAAGCTGCAATATATTTTTATATATAATTTATGCAAATTTTTCTTTACAGAGAAAAAATTGGCTCATGATTATGGAGTTGTTTTCATTTATGGCAGCTGTCTCAACAATGGTAAACCTGATGCCTCAGCTGGATTTGGTGTCTACTGGGGAGACAGAGAAATGTAAGTTTTTTGTTGTTGTTTTGTTTCTTGTTAGCGCTTGACTAATTAGTCACATAACAACATGGGATGGATGGGGATAGAGCTAGAAATATAGAATGTGGTCCCCCATTTCTATTTATTCTTTGGGAACAGAAGGATTATTGTGCCTTTATAGATTTGAATTGTTTCAATATATCGCTTAGTAATGTTTCTATAAGCCATAACCTATCTGTCTTTTGTATATTTAGGACTACTTTATATAGTTTATCTTTTATGTAAAACAGTAAGGCTGTGATATGATGGGAAGAAACTTAGCAGATTTTCCTATGAGATTGAGTGGGTAGAAACAACAAGGATGAGGGGGAATAATTTCTTTGGCATCAAGGAGGAATTGCAAGTGAAAAAGCATCTGTTGGGGTACATCTGTGTTGAGGAAAATAAGGAGTCTCCGATTTTACAAATTTATAGTTACGTCACGTTAAATTACTCTTTTGGACTTAAGGGTTGAACTTAGTTTTATATGGGTTTTTTTTAGGTTACATCAGTGGCTGGTTTCAAATTTCCCCCTCAGGTAATGTGTGGTCCATCCATCACATATAGATTCCTTTGTTTGCTCAGTTGAAGATTTTGTCAGTGTCAGGAACAACATTGCCTGGACTGAGTTGCAGTATGGTGGTCATATTAAGATAATGGCACCTAATTTACTCCTTTGATTCATGTATATCTTTGTCATAATAAATATCCCTCACCCCTCATACTCTCCATCACAAATTAACTGGTAAGTCTTTACTTTATGTATTGAAGTTTGTTAAAATGTTGGTTTGTATATTGATAGGCGTTTCAGGGTGTGAACATTGTATATACTCTTTTTGTGTATGAATGTGTGTATATAGTGTGTGTAAATGTATATATTTGTATGTCTGTAAATGTGTATCAGTCGTATCATTTTTGTGAAACCTGTCTTCCAGTTCGCTTTACTCACCCCTCTCTGCATGTATATTTGTATGAACACAGATTGGGGGGGGGGCCTAGTAGTTAGTGTTGAACTTGTGAATGTGAGATCATTTCCTGGACTGGGCTGCTGTTCTTGAGTAAAACATTTTGTCTCACGTTGCTCTGCAATCACTTTGACATCTGATGTATGACACATCATCCATCTGTACAAACAGTGTCAATTTGATGGAGGGAGTGACCTAATGTGCAGTACAAACTTTTGATCTCTATAAGCATCATCTGTGCAGGTGTTTCATTGAGAGTCCATGTATGTACAGACACACATATATTTCTCAGCACTATTTTTAACATAAAAATATGAATCGCTATTCTGTTCACATATCTCTTTCTTTCCCCCTCTCTCTCTCTGTTTGTCTTTCTCTGTATAATGACATGTGTATACACATTCATACAGGTATATATATATATATATATATATGTATGTATGTATGTATGAATATGACACAATATTATCTATCTGTCTGTATACATATGTATGTTTATACAGAAACTCATTTATCAACAAAATCATTAAAGATATTTAGTCAATTGGAGATATGACGATAGAAAGCATGAAATGTTTTATTTTCAAAAGCATTAGCTTTATTTAACTAAATGTTTCTAACAATCACATAGAGAAATTTGTGTTTATCTGTGTACATACATTCACACATACTGAGAAAGAGTTACACAATGAATACAGTTATATTCATAAGAATGTGTATGTGTGTAGTGTATCATTGTATAGGGAATGAAAGACTTGACAGACTGAAAGAATGGAGATTCTTATTTTTTTCCTTCCAATATTGCAATAAGCTACTTCTTCTAAAAGATCAGTCTGTCTGTCTATCTACTTACCAGCTATCTACTTATCACAATTTTTTTACTTTGAATGTGCACGATGGTGTATAGTGTGTGTGTGTGTATGATGATATATGTCGGATTGTGTGTATGTCTGTAGGTGAGTATATATGATGGTGTATGTTGCTTTGTGTATGTATATGATTGTATTTGAAGATGTATATTGGTTTATTGCTTCATATGATGAAAAGCAGTGTAATTTTTATTAGTCAGCAGAATTACTAAGTCTAGCATGCTCTGTTTTTACAGGAACACAAGTGAAAGACTTGGTGGCAAACAAACAAACAATCGCGCTGTATTATATGTAAGCTATTCTATTTAAGTTTTCAAGTGAAAATACTGAGAGAATTATTTGTTGGGAAGCTCCTCATTAATTGACACCTTGTGTGTGGAGTGGGGGTGACTTCATCTGAAGGCACAAAAACTCTTCCCCCTTCTTGCTATTGTAACTTCAACCTTTATATTTAAGCATCTAGAGATGTTTTTTTGTTTTTGTTTAGTCTTTTTCTAAAATGAAATTATTTTGTTTGCAGGCTGCCATTAGAGCTGTTGAACAAGCAAAGGCCAAAAAGATTTCAAACCTTATTATCAAAACTAATAATCTGAACCTAATACAGAGTAAGTTATGTTTGTTTCTCCTATGAATCAACTAATCCTTAACCTATTTAGTGTTTGTGGATGTTATTCCCTAACTTCTTTCATTTGGAACCCAAGTATTTTACTTCCATCAGTGAATGTCCAGAGGATCTCTTAGTGTTGTGTGTGACTGCATCCTATTGCAAAATTACTATATGTTAAGGTTGAAGCAGAAAATTGTGCATGTTATTTTAGATCGATGCTGATTGAACAAAGCAGACTATCCCGTTTTTTTATTTTTTTATTTCTTAAATGTATCTAGAACTACATTTATCCAATGTGTCTATCCATTTTTAAGATGGTAGGGAGTGATTTGAGGGAGATCAGATTGCTATTTCTAGCATGTTAAGTAATTATAGAGCCTCCCTCATTGGCCTGGGGATTAGGTATTTCCAGAATACCTCTTTTACAATATTCACCTTTAGCAGCAGGGCTTTTTACATGTAGTCTTCCAGGAACAAATTGGCAGATGTTTATATGTTTATTGGTCAGCTTCATTGTAGCAAATAGCAGCTGGAGCTACACTTATCTTTGCTCTTCACAGAATATTTGTACAAGTAAATCTGTTACAGGTAATATTTATGTGGAATACTTTTGTTTTTATTTTTCAGTTTGTTTATCTACTTCTCATTCATCATAATATTGTTATTTCTGTTTGTATAGCTGTGCATGGGGAGACTCATTGAACCAAGTGACACCATAGTCATGACCTTTGCTAGTGTCATGTAAATGGCACCTGTGAAATCGTAGTCATGGCTGTTACTGGTGTCATGTAAAAGGTGCCCATGCCAGTGGCACATAAAAAAGCACCCATTACACTTTCGGAGTGGTTGGTATTAGAAAGGGCATCCACCTGTAAAAACCATGCCAAATCAGACTGGAATCTGGTGCAGCTCTCCAGCTTACCACTTCCAGTCAAACCGTCTAACCCATGCCAGCATGGTAAACAGACATTAAATGATGATGATAATGATGATAGCCACACCCACATCTCTCATGTCACAGGTGTTATTTTATTAACCATACATATCTTGGAACTATTGGGTCATGCCATAAATAATGTGGTTTTTTGTACTTCTTTCATTTTTCAAAATTAAGATAAACAAAATTCTTTTCCAGTCTAAAATATACTCTCCTTCATTTTCTACAATGCTCTTCCATATATCTGGTACACTTGCCCCTCTTCCAAAATTCACTTGTCTGTGACGAAAAATACTCCTCCAGTACAGTTCTGACCTCATCTGCAAAATTCCTATTTTTTAGCCCAAATAATTTTGAAGACTGCAGAATAAATGATAATCAGATGGGGCAATGTCCGGTGAATATGGTTTCCCATTCAAACTGCTCCAGCCTTTGGAATGTCATCCTTGCTATATGTGGCTGAGCATTATTCTGATGGAAGAACACCTTTCGTCTTGAAACCAAAAATAGTTGTTTTTCTTTTAGTGCTGACTTAAGTTGCTCAAGCTGCTCGCAGTAGATCTCCTTTGTTATTGTTTGGTTTGGGTTTAAAAGTTCAATGTGGACTAAACCTTTCATATCCCACCATACAGATAACAACACATTATGTGGTGCCAGTGTTTCTCCTTTTCCTACCCAATGTCTTCAGTGCTTGACATGTTTATAGAGAACCCATTTCTTGTCACCAGTCACTACTTGGTCCAAAAAAGTTCATTTGTGAGATGTAACAGCAAAGAAGAACACCCATTCACTCTCTGCGCGCAATTAGACTCAGGACGTTTGTGGGGGACCCATTGACCTAATTTGCTGACTTTTCTAATGGCACACAGGTGTTGATGAATGGTTGAATGACCAAATCCAAGTTTCTCTGCTAGTTCCTCAACAGTTACAATGGGATTTTGTTCCACCAGGGTTTGCAGGATGTCCTTGTTGGGCTCTACAGATCTTCCAGAATGAGGCTCGTCTTCTAGGCTGTAGTTTCTGGCTCGGAATTTCTGGAACCACTGTTGATACTGGCTTATGCTTATTTCTGAACCCCATATACTGCATTAATATACCTTGCAATTTCTGTTGCTTTGTTGCCTTTATTGAACTTATAAAGCATAATATACCGAATATGCTCCTTTGTCATTTCCATAACAGCTTTGACAAAATAACTGTTAAAATTGCACTGTACTCTTCAAAACTTGCACTAAGAATAAGCACAAGGTAAAATTAGAAACAAAGTGAGGGTTGACAATAGGAAATACATCTGGCTGTAGAAAATCTGCCTTAACTATTTCAGTCTGATCCATGCAAGTATGGAAAAATGGATGTTAAATTATGATGATGGTGGTTTCTCTGGTGTTTGCTGTCATTATTGACTTCCATGATAATTACTTTGTGTATTTGTGTATCTTAATCATGAGAGAAGTGGGGCCTTAACCTGAGCGTCAACACTTCAGAGCTTGCAATAAATTTAAATTAAAAGGAACCAAGAGATTAACACAAATACTTGCAACAGAATAAGTTAGAGGCCATTAGTGACCAGAGGGTAGTGTTACGCTGGGTGGGATTTTAAATGTAACACCAAAAAGTTAGGCCTAAGACAATAATGTTAAATCTGTTCCTTCTCTCCCTCACACCAGGTATAACTAAATGGTTGGAGGGTTGGAAAAAGAAGAACTGGATGAAATCAAGTGGAGAAGAAGTGACAAACAAAGAAGAACTGCAGGAATTGGATAAGAAATTGGAGGGAATCAATGTTAAATGGGTAAGTTTAAGCAGGACGAACTGGGAAGCTAAAAGAAAACTCTATCATGACATCTAAACCAACTGAAGGATTTTATTCTGTGTGTGTGTGAGAGAGAGAGAGAAAACATGTTTGATTGTGTGCTTTGTTTTTTTTTTCCATTGTGGTCTAATTAGAAGAGGTTAAGATTACTTATCAAGGTTTGCAAAGATTTTGGTAAGAGATTAGAAAATCTGACTGTAATTTTGGAGGAGAAAAATTTTTCAGTCTGTGTGCTTTTTACCTTTCCTACTGATCATCTTGATGATATAGTAGAAGTTGATGATGGTATGAGGGGTTTCTTCCATATGTTGCAGACTGTTAGGTTTGGTTGTGTGAGCAGTGTGGAAGGACATATCTAGGAGAATGGTTTCAGTCCCACATTTAACTGTCTGATGAGTCAGAGGTGAAACATATGTTGTGAAGAGTCATCAGTGTAGAACTGGTAGTGTCAACCAGTGAGTTGAGGTACCAGAGAACTGGCAAGGGTTGTTGTGCTTTGATTAGCTGTAAGTTGGAGCATTCTGTGAGGTGCAACTCTAAAAATGTTGTTGTTTTAACCCTAATTGAACAGACTTATGATCAAAGGTATTCTAGCCAAGGCCATGCATCTTTTCTGAAGTATGTCCTATTCCAAGACAGCAGGGTGTGATTTAAGAGAAATTTGGCTTTTTCTAGCAAGTTGTTACTACTTAGATGCTCTCTCCTCCCTTTTCTCTGATAATGAAGTAAAAGCTTTGAGGTGAGAAATAGATCAATAATTTTTTAATATTTAATTTTATGGATTTGGGCAGGTGACAACACAAATTAGTGCAAAATTTAGGGATGGAAAACTGCTCATCCTCAACAGTAGCTGCATTGGTGTAGGAGGAGTGAGAGAGGAAAGAAATGTGATGAGAATAAGTACAAAGAAAGGTGAGGCAAGATGTCATCAGTGTAAAATAATTGGTAGTTGAACTACTGTTGATGTTGGAGAGGTTTGAAGAAAAGTAGTGGTTATAAAGAAACTTAGCAGGGAGACTTAGAGCCACAGTAACTGGAAGTCTTTTTGCTTCCACTCTCTCCTCTTCTCATCTGGTTATCAACCAAATAATACTTTTCAGTGTGTGAAGGTGGAATATAGAATGTAGTCTGAACAACAGATGAACTGGAAATAGATGAGAAATAGCTGGCACAGAAAAGAATAAAATTTGAATGAGGGAGGAGAAAAGCAAGTATGCATATGTACACCCCTGCCACACACATCCTTAACTCTCTTAAGTTTGTTTCAACTACTGAATGAACTAGCACAAAGAATTACAAGGTTCCAGATGAACTAGTCTCATTGACAGATTGTCAAAGAACTCTAGAAGAATTAAATGTCATTTTAATCTCTCATCAAAAATTTGAGTAGATGCCTAGAAAATTTTTCATGTCTAAAAATGTTAGTAATAACTTTCTATTATTCAAAGAAACAAGAAACTTTTCTTTAATAACCAATGAAAATAGTCATAAACAGTTGTTATTATATATTGCCTAGCACTTAGAAGAAAGGGGTTTTAAAGAAAATAGTGTATTTGAATGGTTGTTTTTAATTTAAAAAAACACTATTTTATGAATGAATCAATGCTTAAAATTTTAGACATGAATTTGAAACAGAAAAGGCAAGATACCTACTTAACTCTTTTGAGAGAAATATTAGTATAATTTGTAACTTGATTAACCAAGGAATGGTCAGTACTTAATAACAAACCAGTGGGACTGGTTTATTGTAATTAGAATTATTATTAAAAGAAAGAAAAGTGTTGGCCTTGTGCGAAAATTAGAAAGAATTATCAATATTAAGGTTCATAGAAATGAATTGTGTTCATGGCCCATGTAGGCCCTCTAAGAGTGGTTAAGTTGGCTGCTTCAAGTTGATTGCTACAGAAAGAACTAGGGCAGGAAGGGAATTCCAATGGGATGTTATTCAGGGAAGGGAGGGACTTGGAAATGATTATTGTAGGCCTGGGAATACAATATGCATGTTTCAAATTGGTACTAATAATGTTTAGAGATTTTTAAAATTATTATTTTATTTAATTTTATAGTTTAATGAGAGTTTCTCTAATTTCTATTCTCAGTCTCCGCATAGGAGAATAAAAATAGATAGGCTGTGGATAGCCTCCTCCTCTTTACATTAACAAATAAATATAAAAATTATTTTGATTGTATATTATTTCTATTTCCTAGGTCCATGTGGATAAATGTTGTGCTGGAATCGAAGCTGCTGAACAATTGGCCAAAAAAGGAGGAGAACTTCCTCTACCTGAGTAGATTTTCCTGCATGTTGTTAATTGGAATGTCAACAAATAAATCATAAAGTCACACACACACAAACACAGTCTCTCTCTCTTGCACAGATATAGTGATAAGCATAATCTTACAATAATACTTTCCAAACATCCTCTCACAAAGATATATAGTAGTATTTCTACAATAAAAGATATATGCATTCATAATTTAGTTCATGTGGTTATTTCTTGTTGGTGCGTCAAATAATTATGATAAAAGTGGCATAATTGAAATATGTTTACAATAAAATAGCAGAGAAAATATAAAGACTCCAGTTACAAAGAAAAAGTGATTAGCCAGTCATCTGGCAAACAATGTGCTATTCTGATACTTTCTGTGGGTCTGTTTCTCTTTTCTAACCAAAATTAGTTTTTATGTCTGTGTATCATCATTATTTTTATATCCCATTTTTCAGACAGACATAGGTTGGACAAGACTACAACACTAGCAAATCTACCCATCTATGATGGGGACATAAAATGAGGGAGGGCGGTCACAAGAGCAGTATGTATTGAGAAATGTATAAATGGACTTGATAGATTACTTGGTGATGTCTTAAAGAAATCACATTATTGTTGGTGATGCAGCATTCTATTGCAGCTACATGACATGTTTGCGACTAAGTGACATGTGATGACAATTCACTCCCGAATTGAAATAAACTCCTAGCCTCTGTATCCTGAATGGTTATGGGGACCACACCTAACAAAAGCCAGACCTTCCTTCAATCACTACACAAAAAGTATTAAGAAAAAAAATGTTATTTAGATATACTTTTATTTTAGTTGTTTACACTATTTTATGCAGGCTTATAGTCTTATACATTCAAAGTTCACAAATATCCATATTTAAATTGTGAATCATATTCCTTTCAATAATATCAATATGATTACAAAACTTCTTTGTAGACGATATTTTCTGTTTGGTCGACACTAATTTTCAAATTACTGGAGTCCTTTTCTCTACTCATAGCGACATATAACTGGCTGTGTGTAAACATCAGAACAGGTAAAAATACTCCTACACGATCTAAAGTCTGGCCTTGTGCCTTGTTTGCTGTGAATGCATGACTAGAATCTTTAGGAATCTGCCCACCTATGATGGGAAATAAAGGGATAGTATCGCAAGTCTAAACCCTCAAAATTCATGAACTATATAGTGAGGGGAATCCAGAGTTAATCCTCGTCACAGGAATTTAAAAAAAAAAAAATCAAAGGTGATTTATTGATACAAAACTCGATATACACTAAATAATCATACTTCTTCACATTTTTCCCTATTTACCTCCTTTGTAATCCGGCCATTTGACCATGAAAAGGGAGCAGACAGACGGACATAACACTCATTATAAGAAGTTGACTTACTTCCCTTTACTTCTTTTATTAGTTATCTCCCCCGTAATTTTTATTTACTTTTTTACGCCTGTGAACTGAACAATTACCTTCAATATCCAGTAATAATCGTAATTTTTCATGTTTTTTTCACTAAAAACTTCCTTGATTTCCTCCTTCATAATTCTGAAAAACACTGGTCCAGCTCTTTGACCATGAAGAGGGCAGAGACAGATGGATATAACGCCCATTATAGTAAAATGATATCCTTCCTGTCACCAACTCTTGTTTTTTTCTTTTTTTAAGTAAGGTATTTTTATTCCATTAGTATTAACATGTTGCTGCCAATGAAACTTGAGCTACAGGATGCATTGTTTACCTTGGTAGATAAAGCAATTAAGGGTATGAAGACAGGGAAAGCTTCCAGCCCATCAGGAATCACCGCAGAGATGCTTAAAATATCTAGCAGTGTTGGCTATAGTCTAGTCACCCGTATAGTCAATCAGGTGACACATGAAAGAGGAGCAGCACCATAGTCAACTGCTACAAAAGTAAAGGTGATGATGTATTAGATACGAATAATAATAGAGGTATTAAGTTGTTGGATCAGGTAATGAAAGTCACGGAGAGGGTCAGTTTAGATGAGATGCAGTTTGGGTTTGTGCCAGGAAAAAGCACCACTAATGCTATATTTCTGGTAAGACAACTGCGGGAGAAATACCCAGCCAAAGATAAATCTCTGTACCTGGCTTTTATTGACATAGAGAAAGCCTTTGAAAGACCTGGGATGAGGTGGGCCTCACAGTGGCGTTGACAAGTTTCTCCTCCCATTCATTCTCCACATTCAGCAGTCTTTCATAATAACATTTTGAAGCCTCTTTCTTTGCATAATCATTAAATACAAGTGCACCATCATCCATGCAGACACATTTATCTCCTATGACATCACGATTTCTCTCATAAACTGTCTTGAAATCCGAAACACTCTGTATTTAAGAGCAACAATGCATCCTGCTGCTTGGTGAGAATGTAATCAATCTGGCTAGCGTAGCCACCTGATTGGTAGGTTATCAGCTGGCTGGTCAGCTTCTTGAAGTTAGTGTTGCAGATCAATAGGTTATTTGCATTACAGAACACCAGTAACCCTGTTCCCTCCAATTCCATGGCCCCCATGTACATCATGGAAAATACCGGGCTGCCGTTTGATATGCTCATTGAAATACCCAGCCACAAAGATGAGATTCTTGTCATTTGTCTTGGAGGTAGCCTGCAGGAGAATATCATAAAAATAGTCCTTCTGTTCATTTAGTAGGCTTGCTTGTAGGGTATAGACAGAGATAATTGATGCTATGCTATTCTGCAAGACTAGCCCAAGCTTAAGCACTCTATTGCTCACTCTGACTACTTCTATGACCTTATCTACCCATTTCTCTGCAAGAAGTATACCTACACGTCTTGCCTGTGAGGAACATGGCTGAAGCTCCTCCCCACCTTACCTCCTGAATGCAGCATACAACAACATGCCTCCATTCAAGCAGCTCAACAATCTTGCAAGATCTACTTTTCAATGTGCCTATATTCACAGTGCCAACCCTGAGAACTGGGTAAGGGACACTGGAGGTTACATGGGCAGGAGAGATGGTATTGGGCACCTGAAAAGAAAGTTTCAGTGATTGTTTGGCAACCGAAATGTCACATCGGTTCGTCTCGCTTTAACCTACCATCATTCAAACATGTTAAAATTGTTGTCCCTATTGGTAGTGAGTAGCGTTGTAAATATAAGCATTACTGCCGCAAATATAAATAGGTCAATGTATAAATTAATTAAATAAATGATCTGCCATGGTTATTCCGTTATATATAGGGAGAAAGAGGTAGGTGGCATGTTAATTTACTAATAATTTCCTAAGTAACATATCACCCTTTGGTGCATGCAGTTTTGTTGGAAGGAGGGAAGAAGGTATGTAAGTCTTCTGGTTCAGAAGCAAGGCAGAGCCCTGTAGGGGTTTCCAGTATAGGTGGTGGGGGCACTGCAGACAAGCAATGGCCAATTTACTATTGTTGGGGAGAGAGACATGACTATATTGAGAGACATAAGTAAAACAAGAATGCATACAAATTTTAGAGAACAATGTCGAAAACATTATGAAACAGTGACAGAGAACTAAGATTTTAGGGAATTACAGTTTGAAGGTTATTTGAAGAATCAAACATGTAATATAAACATGATAGTACATGTTGGTATTACGGGTTACATGAGTGAATGAATGAATGAGGCAATTGAGAAAATGAGAGAAAAATTCTTAGCTATGCATATTGCAAAACAACAGTGAATCAAGTGGCGTAAAAGTCTAAGAAAACATGTGCTAAAGATCCTTTATAAGAACTACAGCCGGAAGTGGTCAAATAAGATGGTCAGTTTTATTTAAGGAAAAGTTTGGTAACAAAACTAAAATCAAAAAGGAAAATTTTTTGTTTTTAGATTGAAACAATAAATCAGATTCATTTCTTTAAAATAATAATTTACATATTTTATTTACAGTTGGTAAAGAAACTTTGTTTGGACAGTATGAAATCTCTGATTTTGGCTATTCTGGTCAGTATTGTATTGGTCATGTTAGATGTTTCATTTAATTATATTCTCAGTCAAATATACTTAGAAACCAAAGGAGTTCCTATCCACAATCTTGGTTATGTTTCTGACTAACATTAATAATATCTATGAGAAAAGCATGTATATCACATCTCATTCCCTTATGAAATTTTTGGGGGACAAAAACAGTTAAAAGACATTAGTATTTATTTACTTATATGAAGCATTGTAGCTTGATTTTATTATTACAGGTACAACATTGATTTTCTGAAAACTTTCAGATGACTGATTTTTCCAAACCAGGGGTGGTCACCTCTATATTAAACAAATATTAAATTTACTTAATTAAATGAAATATAGAGCTACCAAGTAAGCTAGTCTGGCAACTGTGAGAATTTGAAGTTCCTGTTCATAAAGCAGAGTGGATTACAAGAGGTTCTGGACCATCAGAGTCCGGAAAGTCAGTGTTGTACCTATTTAGAACTTAAATATTACAAAAGATAGGGGATGGGAGCAAATATTTGATAATTCTTGTTTGTCACAAAGCTGGACTTCTCTCCAAACTATGTCAACATAAAAATATCTTTCAACTAGATGTAGGGCGTTGTGTAAGATGGTGTACCAAATTCAGTGTATTACTGGTATGTATCTTGGCACAAAGCCAAGGAAATGGGATGCAATATATGACCTGGTGACTATTTTTTCAACCTGCAAGGCTGAAAGAGTCTCGGTGAGATTTGAACTCAGAAAATAGATATATCTAAATATTGTCATCAACCACTTTTATGTGTAATTCTATTTTTAAACAGATACAAGAACACATTTCTAGGGAGGAGTGTAATTGACTCAATTGATTCCTCCAGTAATTCATTGGTCCCAGAAGGATGAAGGGAAAATCTGTCTTGGCTGAATTTCAATGAAAAAAGTTAAATTGTTGTAACTAAATTGCATTTCAATTTAGAGAAGTGTTGATTACAGCAACCCCATTATTTGACAAGAAATTTATTTTATCAATCAAAATCAAAGTGAAATTCGATGACAGGCACCCGTGCTAGCGGGGTGCAAAGAGCACCATATGAGCATGATCGTTGACAGAGCAGCTAACTGGCTTCTGTGCCAGTGGCACATAAAAGGCACCATTCGAGTGTGATCGTTACCAGTGTCGCCTTACTGGCACTTGTGCCCCGTGATAGTAGGGTGCTAAGAGCACCATCCGAGCGTGATCGCTGCCAGAGTGGCTAACTGGCTTCGGTGCCGGTGGCATGTAAAAGGCACCATTCGAGCAGGATCGTTACCAGTATTGCCTTACTGGCACCTGTGCCGGTGACATATGTAAAAAGATTTGAGCGAGGTCGTTGCCATTACTGCCTGACACGTAAAAGCACCCACTACACTCTTGGAGTGGTTGGCATTAGGAAGGGCATCCAGCTGTAGAAACTCTGCCAGATCAAGACTGGAGCCTGGTGCAGCCATCTGGTTCGCCAGCCCTCAGTCAAACCGTCCAACCCATGCTAGCATGGAAAGTGGATGTTAAACAATGATGAACCCTCGAAAGGACAAAAGGCAAAGTTCATCTCAGAGGGATTTGATTGCAAAACGTTAAACGGCTTTAACTAAATGCAGCAAAGCATTTTGTCCAACACTAAAGATTCTCCCATTCATCATCCTCTAATAATTGCTTCCAATATAGGCACAAGGCCAGACATTTAGATTGAGGAAACAGTTAATTATACTGCCTCCATAATACTTACCAAAAACTTTATTTTCCTTAACCACACCAAAGGATGGAAGGTAAAGTTGACACCAAGGGATTTAAACTTGGAATCTAAAAGGTTGTATTGAAACACCACAAGGTATTTTATTTGCCATGAATCCACATCCCTCTAGTATTAAAAGTCAGTCAGAGTTCATATTTAGAATGGAGAGACAGGAAGTTGTGACATTTAGATATATTAGCAAAGTAGGTTAAGTACTTTCTGCATAAAACTGAAGACTAAGGTCAATCATGCACAGCTGGTGATAGGTTTATGATGTTTATGCCTTTACTAAAATCTTTGGTAGCATAAACAAAATGGCTTCATCCAGAATGTAAAAAGGTAGTATCCTAAATATTAATATATGTATAGTGCAATGTTTGATAATATAAATAATAATTGATTTTAATGCAGGTAAGGAGGTTGTGATGTTCATGTATCTCTGAAGAAAGTTGGTGTACCATCTTGTCAATAATCTCTACTAAATATGCCAAATAGATTCTGTAATCATTGGTCAGCCTTAACCATACAAAAGTTGTGAAATTCATGCCTTACCTAAGGACAGGAAAAAGATACAACTGTGAATCAGATGATTTCTGAATTAAGCCTATTGAGATTGGGGAAAGGAAAAGAGTTTGTGGTATCTATTCAGGGTTTTCCTAAGAGCACCAAGTCTGAACTGTTTCTGCAGAGAATTCATTTGCCAAGAAGACAGCTGTACATTATTTGTTATGATGAATTCAGGTTGTCCATTATGGTATCAACTTGTTTTAGTTCTAGAAATATAAAATAAAGAAAAAATTCACTTTAAGAAAAATGGAAAAAATTTTTTTTTAAATTCAATCACAGTAATCATAAATATTGCTTTAAAATTAGTTTTTCCAAATTGGAAATGAGCAAATGTTATCTCATATTTGTGGCATAATATCCAGAGACAAATCTGCCTCACTTCCTCTCACTTTGTCAACACACTTTTCATTCATCTTCTATTATTTACATGTCCCTCTCAGTTAGCATAGTTATCTCTCCTTCATATACTGATTAATACCTTTAATGCCCTGACACTTTCTCAACTCATTTATACTGTCTCTCATAGAAGACATTATACATCCAACAGATTATATTCAACTTCTCTCTAGTCTCCATATTCAGTGTCTATATTGTTGTTATCCCCAAATCACCCCATAACTAATGTACCTTATCTATGACTCCCACCACACTCAATCAGCACCAGTGTATCAAGGAACTTTGTAGGGATGTGAGGCTTCCTCTAGGAGATACAAGCAAAGGCATCTACTCAATGTCTTTGAGCATAACAGACCTGGTCCTCTAGATTGGTAGATGGACAGAAGGTTAACAGGACTGCCATCTAAAAACATTAGATAGGAAGCAAAAAAACTCACTTATCTTGAGGAAAGAAAGTTCCCTGCTTCAGAAATTGATGACATCCTCTGGCTAAAGCTCTTCTGAAGTTAAAGTGCCCTCTGACATCAGGACATGAAGATGATATCTATACACAAGTAATAGCACTCAAAACTATCTAACAATGTAAAATTTTCTTAAGTAACCAACAGGAATAAGAATCATCTCAGCAACAGACAAACAAGATGAAAAGAACTGGGAGTTACTAGAAAGACTGCATGAGAAAGGAGAACTTGGATGTCCTATGTATCACAGGAGACTGAAAGGCTGAGATGAACTGCAACTAAACCTACATTATTCAATATACACTTTTTTAACATGGTAAAGTGAGCTATGAGAGAGATTCAGCTGTTATTTCATGAAGGTCAAGCAACCATTAACATTTAAACAGTGGGAAAGGGTTGCATGAATGTATGTACCAATTAGGCAAAAAGCAAAAAATATCTCAAGAGTAATTTTTATACATACCCACTTTAAATAAGCACAAAAACTATAATAATTGTTAGTCTCTTGTACAATAACATTTTCAATCTCATTAAAAAGTGTTGTAAAATATTCACTTTTTTTTTATGATGGTTGTATCTATGTAAAACTTTTGAAACATCAATTGATAATGTCTGCTGTTTTCTATTGAAATATCAATTGATGATTTCTGCTGCTTATGGGGTAAAAGTTCAAGTATCCATCATATTCCTTTCCAAACATAAATTACATCTTATCTTTTACTTGTTTAAGTCCTGAGACTGTGACCATGCTGGGACACCACTTTGAAAAATTTTTTAGTTGAATCAATCAACCCCAGTACTTATTTTTTAAGCCTGATACTTATTCTATCAGTTTCCTTTGCCAAACCACTAAGTTATGGGGATGTAAACAACCAACACCGGTAGTCAAGCTGTGGTGGAGGACAAACACAGATATGAAGACACATATATATACAGGATAGGCTTCTTTCAGTTTTTGTCTACCAAATCCACTCACAAGGCTTTGGTTGGCTTGAGGGTATAGCAGAAGACACTAGCTCAAGGTGTCATACAGTGGACAGAACCCAGAACCATGTGGTTGGGAAGCAAACTTCTTACCACACAGCCACGCCTGCATATTATAAAAAGTTACAACCTATTTTTAGAGGATCTTGGATGTTGTCCACTAAACATATCTCTCACAATTCTTGTTAATTCCAGGTAAAATAGCTACTTCAAAAGAATAGTGGTCTCTGTACTGGTTGTAGATAAAATAAAGAAAGAACAACACATTTTACCAACTCCTTAGGTGTACTAATGGACACAGAGTAGGTTGTTTGTATTTATTCTAGCATCACTGTTGCCATTTCAGATATAACAGTATTTTATTTTAGGTCACACTTGAACTTTGATTAGGGTTAGTAATTGTTAGAAACTTCTCTGGCTCTGAGGAAGCAAGCCAGTCTTTGCGATAGTCTTTAGTATGGTAAGGAGAGTGAGAGATCATCAGTGCTAGTGAGACCCAGCATTTGTAGCAATTATGAGTTCTGTTGCTGGTTTTTTGTTTAATCTCTAGACAGGACAATAATGTTTTTATGATTCCTAACATGTATATACACTGATATGAAAAACTGCTAAACATGCACGCACACATATATATTTAAACATTTTGACATCATTGTTATTATGCTTGCATGAGTCAGACAGGATTAGCTGAAGCAGCTTTTCTATAGCTGTATGTCCATCCTGTCACCAACTCTTACTTGTTTCCAAGCAAGATAATATTCTTCCATGGCCAGACATGCTTATCAAAAATGGCTGGAAACAAATAACATCATTTTTATAAAAGTGATGCTTGTTTACAATCATCATTTGAGGTCAAGGAAAAGGCACATGCATGCGTGCATATACACGCTCACACATTCACATGCGATGGGCTTCTGTGTACGATATCTATTCACATGGCTCTGATCAGTCTAGGACTTTTGTAGAAGGCTCTGACCACATGTGCTGCACAGTGGAACAGAACCCAAGACCACATGCTTCTCAACAACACAGTCACCTCTATGCCGAATCACAAAAATATCCTCTTTAGAAAACCAGGACTTAAAAATTCAAATTTAAATAGGCTTTAATCAAAAGACTTACCATTTAGAAAAACACGAAATTTTTCTGCAGACATATTAAATACAACTGGTTTTGCGTTTCCTGTGTCTGGGTTTACAACTTTTAAACATATCTGTACATTTGGTTTGTTTACTGTCTGGAAAAGAATTCAAGAACATTGAAATAACAAAAACTGACCAGCTGTTGTTATTGCTTCTCCTCATGTACTGCAATGGCTATAGTATGAAGAATAAGGAGGATTTAAGACTCTTGCTGCTTTTTAATGCAACCAACATAATTTGCAACACACTTTAAGAAACCAGCCAGTCGTCTCATCACCTACAAATCAAGTGAGATTGGTTTCATCCTCACAAGGAAATACGAGAGGCAAGCCACTGTAAATATGAAATCCTTTCCTGGTAAAAAATGCACTCTCCAACATAAAATATTGGCTGATGACATCAGAGTCAGAGCTAGACAAACTCAGAGACAGAAGACATGGAACCTGTAGTTAGCTATAGGTTTGAAGAAATACAACAAGATCTAGGGAGGCAAAGCTAGGTCCTTATAGCATAGATGAAGACCATGAGTTCCTCTGAGATAACCTTCTCAGGGTTACAAATCAGACACGTGACCAAATCAAAGTTCCAGCTAGATCGAATATTGTGGTGGAATGACATGGTATATAGAGTTGTAAAGAATGTAGAAATTGAGAGAATTATCAAGTAGCTGAAAGAGAAACTCAGGGTGAACCAGAAAGGAAGAGATGTGCACGTATTCTGCAATATGAGGATCACAGGTTGAGGTGTTCAGTATCACAAGAGAGTGAGTAAGTCAGAAGGAAGCTAGATGTCATCAGAGAATAGTATATCCAAAATGATGAAAGCACACTTGTTACTTCTAATGACATGGAAGTGCTACCATGATAGGTTGTTGAATGAGCAGAATGCATAGGATAAATAAGGTTTACCTCATGCTAACTCAACAGAGTGAGCAGCAATTCAAACTGACAACAGTGTGACGGAAAGACAAAGTACTAGAGTCAATATAACTGACTAAGGTCTTGAAATTAGTATGAAGGTTAGTTGCAGTTTATGAAATGAAACTAGTAAGGGACAAAAAAATATTCAAAACATTATACTTCAGAGTCCTTAATATTACCACATCACTTGAGAGAAATATCTAGACCAAGAAAATTTCACAGTTAAGTAGTATGTAATACAAACATATTAACAAAAAATTTAATACATAGAAAGACTGATTTGAAAAAAAAATATTAGTTCAATTTTATATTATAGTATCAATAAACAGTCATGATATATTGAAATCCAACATTTGTAAATAGCTGAATAATAAAAAAACTTTTAAATTACTATATTATATGTCTTAATGCCTTACCTTTAGTGATTTCGAACTGATAACATAATCAACCCGCCACTGAACTGAGTTCATATGTGATACTAAATTAAAAAAGAAACATAAAGAATTAATATATTTGTATACTTGCTGTAAGCCTAATTTCCTCCAATAAAGGAGGAATATGTAATGATTATTATTTTTAACTTGTTTCGCTGGAGGCCATCCATGGATTTACAATCTAGAATTGTGATGAATCATAGCCCTGCCATAAGTATACCAGGTATGCCAACAGAGAGCTTATGAAATATTTTGCCTGGATTGATAATCCCTCACTATTAGCTATATATGTATGTATATCAATATCACACCAACACAAATATATACATATACACAAACATATATATAAACACATATGCATACATACATAGCTTGCCAGCTGCGATGTAAACAACATTGATGATGTCAAAACTAAATTGGTAACTCTCTCTCTCTCTCCCCTAAACAGGAAATTTTAAAATTTGTGTGTGTGTCTGTGTGTGTTCCAGTGTGTGTGCATGGTTAGTTGAATCATAATGTATACCTGTTTGATAATGCACATTATTACATCAACCAATCACTGAGTTTTTAAAGCAACTGTAAGGATTTATCAAAGACTGTCATTATTTTTTCTTAATTATAATTCTGCTGATTTAATACCTTTATAAATGACCTGATGTCATATATAACTGCTTGGCTATGTGGTAAGAAGCGTGTTTCCCAACCACATGGTTCAGGACTCAGTCTCAGTGCAAGCACCTTGAGCAAGTGTTTCATATTATAGCCTTGGGCTGACCAAAACCTTGCGAGTGGATTTGGTAGATGGAAACTGAAAGAAGCCTGTTGTATATATGTACATATATGTGTGTGTGTCTCTGTGTCTGTCCTCACTACCACCACCACCACCACTTGACAATCAGTGCTGGTGTGTTTATGACCCCATAACTTAGTGGTTTGGCAAGAGATCGACAGAATAAGTACCAGTCTTTAAAAAAATAAGTACTGGGGTCAATACATTTGACTAAAAATTCTTTGAGATGGTGTCCCAGTATGACCACAATCTAGTGACTGAAACCAGTGAAAGATATATAGTTGATATTATAAGAATTTAGAAACTTTGAGAGAATGTAAAATAATTCTTTTTCAGAATGTTTTTGAACAAATAGGGTGTGTATACACATAATAACACTTGGTAACAAATAGAGTGTCTCTATATACACTGAGTATTATCAACATAACAAGTGAGCAAAATAAGGTTCACCTCAATTGTTCTGTATAGACTGTGTTGAGTCAGTCAGCCTAAAATTTAAAGTTTGTAAGTTAGTGGATATTAGTTGATACTTTTTCAACTATTGTACTTAAAATGTACTTAGCAGACCCAAGTCCTTATTTTTATCTCAGCATTTTACCCTGACAATATAATAAGTAGCACACAATTTCTATTGATTTAATGTGCTTTAGCTAGCATACTAACTAGAATATGTGAGAACTACTAAATATTTTATACTTACTTCGTAAACTTTGTTTGCGTAACTGTTCCTGAAACTTGGTTACATTATCACCATAGAGTTTACAAAGTGGTATAGAATGTTATGGAATGATATATAAGATAGGTATTCAAAAATGCATTAAATAGTATCTAAAACACAATCATCACCATCATTACATATAGGCTAGATGGTTTTACAGGATCCAATGTGTACAAGGACCATGCTGTCTTCTAGTGTCTGCAACGGCCTAGTTTCTATGGCTGGATAACCTTCCTAACACCAATCACTTTAAAATGTGTACTGAGTGCATGGTGAGGTCACAAAACTACAAGACCTGTGGTGGTGGTGATGGTGGGTGTCGTGTATGGAAGAAAATGAGGGGTTAAAGTATGAAGGAAAGGGAGAAGGGAGAGGCAAATATGTTCTTGTAGAGGAGCAACATGGTTACTCAACTTTAAGAACGAGAATGAGAATGATTAGAAGGAGCAGCAAGTCTGGGTGTTTCCTTAATGTACAAGGTGAGTATAAGTGTGTTGAGACAGAGTGTGAGCAGGTTGGGATTTGCAAGAGTGTACGGTGAAACCAGAAGTCCTTATCTCATCTTGTCTTCCTTTGCTTTTCTTCCATGAACACCTAAAGGCCTTAAGCCAATACCACCCCTACTATATAAGGTAGTGACCATACGGCGCAAAACATGATAGTGTTGTGAAGCAGGTTGAACTTAAGATCATTGCTTTGCTTATGAATTCTGCCAAATGCGAGCTTTCTTTTCAGGTACATGACACCACTGCTCCCCGTCCCTGGGCCTCTAGGGCCCATACCTTCCACACCCTCAGGGTTGGCACTCTCAACGTAGGCACACTGAAAGGTAGGTCTGGTGAGATTGTTGAGATGCTTGAACGGAGACGAGTTGATATCTGTTGCATCCAAGAAGTAAGGTGGAGAGGTGGTTCTGCTAGGTTCCTCACAGGCAAAGGAAACAGGTACAAGATTTTCTGGGCAGGAAACACTGATGGGGTTGGAGGCGTGGGTATACCTCTCGTTGAAAAATTGGTAGATAAGGTACTTGAGGTAATCAGAGTAAGTGACAGAATACTTAAGATTAGAATAGTGCTTCATCATAGATTAGCAACCATTATATTGGCCTATGCCCCTCAGCCAGAACTACCCGATGGACAGAAAGACAGTTTCTATGACACCCTACTGCAGACCACCTCATTGACGAACGACAGGGACCTTCTCTTTGTGGCTGGTGACTTCAATGGGCATGTTGGACGATATGCAGGGGCCTTCCATGGCGTACATGGAAGCTATGGTTATGGTTCCCGCAATGAGGAGGGAACCAGGCTGCTGGAGTTCTGCGATGCGAATAGTCTTATGGTTTGCAACACTAACTTCAGGAAACCGACAAGCCACCTGGTCACCTACCGATCGGGCCGGCATACTAGCCAAATCGACTACATCCTTGCCAGAAAAAGGGAAAGAAGGCTGCTTATAAATGCCAAAACCTTCCCAGGCGAAGAATGCACCCCACAACATAGACTGGTAGTTAGTGACTTTAGGATCAGGACTAAGAGGATGACTAGAAGATGACCAACATGGAGAAGAAGGGTCTGGAAGCTTAAAGACCCTGCGAATGGACAGAGATTTAGAGATATGTTACTTGAAGCCTTTGACGAAATAGAAGTGGGTATAGCTACACATGGGGTAGAAGACAACTGGACGCTTCTGAGGGACAACCTGCTGAAAGCCACTGACCAGATCTGTGACTGGTGCAAAGTCCCCTCAAGACCCAAAATAACGTGGTGGTGGAACAATATTGTTGACAGGGCTATTAGACAAAAGAAACAGACTTGGAAGGACTGGAAGAACGGTGGTAGCAGGGAAGTGTATCAGACTGCCAGAAGGGAAGCTAGGAGGCAGGTGTATTTAGCCAGAGGGAAAGCAGATAAGAAAAAATTTGCCAATGTTCTGCGCCGTGAGGATGAAAGACTTGAGGTATTTCGTGTTGCAAGACAGTGTGTGAGAGAGAATCGTGACGTGGTAGGAGAGAAATGTGTTCGCAAGGATGACGGTTCACTTGTGCTAAATGAGGATGCAAAGAGAGAGGTTTGGAGACGCCAATATGAAAGGTCGCTGAATGAGGAAAATGAATGGGATAAAGAGAGTCTGCCGAATGTCGACCCAACAGAGGGACCAGCAATCCGAGTTGACAGTTCCTTAGTAGTTAAGGCAATTACAAGCATGAAAACAGGGAAAGCCCCAGGCCCATCAGGAATTACTGCAGAGATGCTCAAAATATCTGGTAGTGTCGGCTTTAGCCTAGTCACCCATATAGTTAACCAGGTGATACACGAAGGAGTCATACCCAATGACTGGTGTAGCAGCATACTAGTCAACTGCTACAAAGGTAAAGGTGACGCCCTAGATACAAATAACTACAGGGGTATTAAGCTGGTGGATCAGGTAATGAAGGTTACGGAGAGGGTTATAGCCCAACTTATTAGAGAGAGAGTTAGCTTAGATGAGATGCAGTTTGGGTTCGTGCCAGGGAAAAGTACTACTGATGCTATATTCCTGGTAAGACAGCTGCCGGAGAAATACCTAGCCAAAGATAAGCCCTGTACCTGGCTTTTGTTGACATGGAGAAAGCCTTCGACAGGGTCCCCCGATCTCTTATCTGGTGGTCAATGAGGAAACTAGGGATAGATGAATGGTTAGTGAGAGCTGTGCGAGCCATGTACAGAGATGCTGCTAGTAAGGTGAGGGTTGGCAATGAGTACAGTGAAGAATTCCGGGTAGAGGTTGGGGTCCACCAAGGTTCAGTCCTCAGTCCCCTCCTATTTATCATAGTCCTCCAGGCAATAACGGAGGAATTCAAGACAGGATGCCCCTGGGAGCTCCTCTATGCTGATGACTTTGCTCTAATTGCTGAGTCACTATCAGAACTGGAGGAGAAGTTTCAGGTGTGGAAGCAAGGATTAGAATCGAAGGGCCTTAGAATCAACCTAGCCAAAACCAAAGTCCTAATAAGTAGGAAGGTAGACCAATCACAAACGACTTCAGGTAGATGGCCCTGCTCGATCTGTAGAAAAGGTGCACCAAGTGTAAGCTATGGACACATAAGAGGTGCAGCAATGTCAAAGGAAGGCTAACTAGGAAAATAGTTTTTGAATGTGGCTGATGCTCAGGAGCAATAAACACTGGAAATGTGCAGAGACCAACTTCTACCACGTTCCAGGGAGTCAAACTAGAAGTAGTTGATAGCTTCCGATACCTAGGTGACCAAGTCAGTAGCGGGGGTGGGTGTGCTGAAAGTGTAACTGCTAGAGTAAGAATAGCCTGGGCAAAGTTTAGAGAGCTCTTACCCCTGCTGGTGACAAAAGGCCTCTCGCTCAGAGTAAAAGGCAGACTGTATGATGCATGTGAACGTACAGCCATGCTATATGGTAGGGAAACATGGGCCGTGACTGCTGAGGATATGCGTAAGCTCGCAAGAAATGAAGACAGTATGCTCTGATGGATGTGTAATGTCAGTGTTCATAATCGACAGAGTGTAAGTACCTTGAGAGAAAAGTTGGACCTAAGAAGCATCAGTTGTGGTGTGCAAGAGAAACGTTTGCACTGGTATGGTCATGTGACGAGAATGGCTGAAGATAGTTGTGTGCAAAAGTGCCACACCCTAGCAGTTGAGGGAACCTGTGGAAGCGGTCGACCCAGGAAAACCTGGGACGAGGTGGTGAAGCACAACCTTCTCACTTTAGGTATCACCAAGGAAATGACTAGAGACCGAGACCTATGGAAGTATGCTGTGCGTGAGAAGACCCAGCAAGACTAGTGAGACCATAACCCGTGGCCTCTACCTGGTATGTAGCCAGTCGACTTATACATACCTTTCCTTCTTGGGACACAAAACTCCACTTGTGAAGACCCGTTGAGGTAAGTGAAAATCAAAATCAAAATCAAATCAAACCAAATCAAATCAGATATCAGAAGCAGAACCAAAATCGAAGTCGATCAACATCAATGGAAATTGCAGCTGTGATACCAGTGCCGGTAACAAGTAAGCGAACCATCCGATTGTGGCCATTGCCAGTGCCGCCCCGACTGGCCTCCGTGCCAGTGACACGTAAAAAGCACCATCCGTTCGTGGCCGTTGCCAGCACCGCCCCGACTGGCCTCCGTGCTGGTGGCACGTAAAAGCACCATCCGTTTGTGTCCGTTGCCAGCCTCACCTGGCCCCCGTGCCGGTGGCACGTAAAAGCACCATCTGTTCGTGGCCGTTTGCCAGCTCCGTCTGGCTCCTGTGCAGGTGGCACGTAAAAAGCACCCACTACACTCGCGGAGTGGTTGGTGTTAGGAAGGGCATCCAGCTGTAGAAACACTGCCAGATCAGACTGGGCCTGATGCAGCCTTCTGGCTTCACAGACCCCAGTTGAACCGTCCAACCCATGCTAGCATGGAAAACGGATGCTAAATGATGATGATGATGATGATGATGATGCCAAAATTTGAAACCAATATTTAGTCACATCAATGTGGTAAGCTGGCAAAATCATTAGCACACTGAGCAAAATACTTGGTGGCATCTCACCTATCTTATGTTCTGAGTTCAAATTCTGCCAAATACCAGTTGAACTATGGAGCTGATGTAATCAACTTACCCACTTCCCGAAATTGCTGGTCTTGTTCCAAAATTTAAAATCAATATTTAGTTACATATGCATTCAAACCCCATCAAAGTCAACACAGCCTTTTATCTTTCCAGGTTGATAAAATAAAACCAGTCAAATAATGGATTTGATTTAATCAACTGTTCTCTGCTAGCAAAATATGTAGCTTTATGCCGCCTGTTAGGAAACATTATTATTAGGATGATGGCATGTCACATTACTTCATTTATGTCCCCAATTTTGTAAGTTCATGAGCCTTTTCAAGGAATATAAATCTACAGGCTTCAGTCTACTTGGTTGATAAAAATGCATTTTATTCTCTGTTCCCTGGGTTAAGTGGTAACAGGTAGCTGTAACTGTAAATTTGCTCCAACACAAAACAAAAATTTAACATCTTGGCTATATGTTAACACAGAACAATGGAAATAAAACTGTCATAAAAATAGAATTCTGAGAGGATAGCTGCTTTATTTGTGTGAAAGATATAATCATTAAACCAATGATGACGGTAATAATTTCTTGATATTTTATTTGTAGACTCTGAAAACATTATCTAACATGTACCTTGCTATTCCAATGAGTGGTGATAATCCATGGGTGTTGAGCAAGGAGCATGTTGTTGTGGCTTTTAGACTGAGGGTAAAGTATTCTACTGTTTAACTATTTTCTTTTATAATCTTTAACTAATTGTGAAGATAGACTCAGCAGATACCATATTATGCTAAAGAAGATTAATTTTGATTGAATATACTTTGAGAAGAGTAAATACTGTAAAAGATATAACATGAATCTTGATTGTAGGGCCTAAATTATCCTAAAAACTTTAGAGTAACATGTAACATGCAGTGTTGCATATTTACTCCAAAAGTACATCTATTTTAATCTAGTCAGTAGCTGACTTTCATTTTTGTGGTCCTAAAGTTTGAACTATTACATCCCACACCTTCCACTCTTGTAGGATAATTATAGAATACCTTTCAGCAAGATGTGAAAGGCCCTACTACCCATGCAAGGACTTTGAAGCCCAAAGGATGGAAAATGTGAAATCTATGGAAAAAAGGGCCATGCAGTGAGCCTCTTTCTCCCAGTAACATGCACTGAGTGATCACTGTTACCTTTTTCGATATGCTTGTTCCATGACAGATTACTAGAAATTTTTAAATAAAATTTAACCAGCACATCTCAGCTTTTGGTTTAAATTGCTATACTGTGTTACTTCTCATATAGTTTTTAAGATATGGAAGGATGAAAATTAGGCATTATTTATGCTTGATGATATGTAGATTAATGAAATAAAACATAGCAAAGACTAGAGTTAATATAATCTTTCATTTTAAACACCTGTGAGAATACATATTACATGAACCACATTTCACAAACTGCTCTTTTTTCTGCAATTTATTCATGTAAACTTAACTTTTATCATATTAAGAGTTTCCTTGCAATGTCATTCTTTACAGACTGTTTGGATAAAGAATGTAAGCGCTCTTCAGTAATAGTAGAGTGAAATTTGTTCTTTATAAAGACTATCTTTGAGGAATTATTTTCTGCTTCGCAGCTCATGATAGACATTGTCAAGTACCTTGTATGTCATTCTTTACAGACTATATGGATAAAGAATTTAAGTGCTCTTCAGTAATAATAGAGTGAAATTTGTTCTTTATAAAGACTATCTTTGAGGAATTATTTTCTGCTTCACAGCTCATGATAGACATTGACATGTACATTGTATGTCCTTGTAGATGAACACAGCCAAGTGTATGCACATATTTATCTAAAGTATCTCAGATCAAGAATCTTTTGAACATCTTACAAATTTTTGCTGTGCCATTAACAGATTGGATTTTTTTTGTGCAGATCCCTAGATACATAGCCTAATGCACTTATGATGATATGTAAAAATGAAAATTTATAGCCTAGATTCAAGAGCTATATATTTTGCATTAGTTTATCATAAATCTTACCTTTCACCAGAACGTTTGAGGCCACATTCACATCTACATGCCTCGTGTAATCCCTTTATGTATGAAAAGGAATAAACCCTGTATTTCAACAATTAGTCCAAATAATAGATATACTATCTAGCATATTCATTAGGTCAATTAATACAATTACAGTAATATTGTTTGTTCTCTTATTTTCCTTTTAATTCTCTTTCTGTTTCTGAAGGGTGTTGAAGTAGCTGAAGAAGTCATCACTCTGCCTGATAAAATAATTACAGAACCTGAGGAAATAGATATACAATTGAAAGTAAGCTTGTGTTTTCAAGTTACTTCTAGAAGATCACCGACAATTTTATTGTTGTTATTTATATATCTTGTCTGTATTTCTCTACTGTTACTCTATCTCTACTAAAACAATAGTGAAAACTAAGTTTTACTCTCAATTTTGCCTTTTCTGTTTCATTACCTGTAATACATGCATTGACTTCTTATACTAACTGGATGTATTAAAGCCAATGATGGAGACTCTTCATGATCACCCAGTATGCCAGAAATAGTAAAACCTTTCTCAAATCTTACCTTATCATCTAAAAAATTGAAGAAGGCTACATTGGATAATGAAGTCCTAGATGCTCTATGCTTGAAGAGAATAATGATCATGACTGGAATACCATTAATTATAGGTCTGGCCTAGGGCTAAACAATAACTGGATGCATTGTCAGAGACTTGAATTGGCTTAATATTAAGCCAGTTGTTGAACCAAACATGCTGTTTAAAGAAATGCATGTACTTTTATTTCACACACACACACACACACACACACACAAGTACACACCAGATACCTGTGACTATATTTACTTCTTTACATTTCAGATGAATGGTAAAGAAGAGGTGACGGTGAAATGCCTCATTATTTTGAAACATAAAGATCCTTCGAAAGACGTTATTCCTACCAACTTACCAACCACGTTAAAAAGACAAAAGGAGCACAGACAAATAGGGAATGATTAAAGTTGCTATATCTCTTATTATAAAAGGCAGATTTTATCTGCCTCCCTTTGTCAGTTATAGAAATCTACAATATAGGATTTCTTCAATTACAATTTACCTAGCATTTTAAGAGTAGAATGCATCGGGTCATGCCAGGTCCAGTTTTTAAAATTTAAACTCCAATTAAGCAAAATTTACAGAAAACTCACATTCTGGTGTGTATGTCAAATGCTTTTCTTAATGTGGTTTACACCACACGCACACGCACACACACAGTGTGCAACGAATAAACTGAAAGTAATTCACTGTGTGTGTGTTGACAGGTAGACAATAGAATGCGATGGCGATGGCGATGGCGATGTAATATTTGTTTCTGTCTATCACGCTGATAGATACATGAGTAAAATGTATGGCAAGCTAAGAGATAAGAGTGAGTGAAAATGTTCTTGGAAGAGAGTAAATAGCGACAGAGTGATTTGAGGAAGACTAAACTGAAAGTATTTCTATAAAACGGATCACTCATGCTATCAACATAATTTCTCCCACTTTCTCTTTGCAAGTGTACCTTAAACCACTACTCAAAAAATAAAAAAAAAACACAGCAAACAGAAACAAATAAATACATAACGATTTACTCCTCACACAATTTCTTCAATTAGAGTTTACCTAAGATTTTTCAAAGTACTCCATTCGGTCATGCCATAACAAATTTCTTTCAATTTCACCCCCAATTAAGACAAAATTCGAGAAAACTCAATATTTTAACATTTCACTCCGAAAGCATTGATGTACATGTGTGCGTGCGTGAGTGTGTGTGTGTGTGTGTGTGTGTGTGTGTGTGTGTGTGTGTGTGTGTGTGTGTGTGTGTGTGTGTGTGTGTGTGTTTGATGGGTTGTGCGACACAGAAAGTGTCGTGTGTAAGTGAAGTGCTTTTGTTAGTGTGTGTAAAGAGACAGAGAGAGTGAAAGACAGAAATAACTGAACTTTTTTTATTCACTTTTTGTAGTGAGTGACTGAGAGAGAAAAGAGAGAGAGAGAGGTTATGTATGTATATATGTATGTATGGCTTCAGTGACACACACACACAAAAACACATACCTACGTACACCTAAAGCACGCACACACACACACACACACAAGCGGAGCGCGAACTTCAAAATTTTGGTAGTATTGATTTGCGAGCGTACTTCTAAGCGCGCGTAATTGAAAGTTTTCACTATGATATCATCACGTGCGAAAAAATTCGAAGGGTTTTGAACAATTGAGATACAGATGTCACGCCTGTATTGAAACCATTGCTAAGCTGCCGTAATTGCTTAATTAAGACTTTGTTTAAATTGAAAGGGGCAAATATGTGACGAGGTTGAAAAAAAATACCCCAGAAAAAAAATGTACTGCTGGTATTTATATAATTCACTACTATTTTGCTACAATGTCATGAAAAAGAAAAAATTTAGGTATGTACAACATATATTATACATTTTTTCTATTCATTCAACGAAAATAAAAAAATCGAATTCGCCACCCCCTTTTCCCCGTTCGCGTTTGTGTAAAAAAAATTATTATTTAAGTTTTAAAAATTATTTACTTTGTTCAAAAAATATTAATATTAATTAATTTTCAAGAATTATTTAATTTTATTCTGTAAAATAGTAATTAATTCATTTATCTGTAAATCCGCGAGGTTGTTACTCAGGCACCTAGAAATAGCAGCCAGATTTTTATATTCTAAATAATTTGCAATTTCAAAAAATATATTAATTTTGCGTTATTTAATTTGATAAATTGTACGGAATAATTTTGCGCGTTATATACGTTCGCGTTTCTGTAAAAAAAAGTAATTATTTAAGGGCGATCGAGTATCGAGTACCTACGTCTGGCTCGCACGCGCGAATCCGCGTGTGCGCAACCGGGACCACTCTGCGATACAAGTACCCATATATACATCCATACATACATGTGTGTGTGTGTCTATGTATGTGTATTAATGTGTGTGTGTTATCTCTATATAAAGCTAAAGTTGTCTGTGTGCGCCACGTTTGGTAACCTTCAACTAACACTATCTCCTCCGAGACCCTGCGGCGCAAGTCGACCAAAATTGAGAGTATGATAGAAGAAGGGTTGCTCTTCCTTCCGTAGAACATAAAATTCAAATCGGACCATGTTAACACCAAAAATTATTTACATCAAAAAGATGCTTTTTTCTATGAAAATCCCTATTTTTTACGATTTTTTCACTGCTGTGTCGCCACTTTTCGGTGTATTTCGACCAGAAAAATGTTCACAAAATTTTTACTCTTCAAAATTACAATTCCAGCGGGTCGAAACAAACCCGAGCAACGCCGGGCGATACTGCTAGTATTTGCTAATTAGAAAGTTTTTTTATATTTGTTTTTAAATTAAATCATTTTAAAAAGTACCATTGTAGTTTCTTGTTTTTTAATATTTCTTTAAATTTTGCTTTTGTTTTGTTTTTGTTATAAAGTACCCTTGTTTGTTTTTTAATACTTTCAGATGTGCCTATCTAAGGTCAATCAATTTTCATAGAGGTTTTATAACATTGCTGCTATATGCCATGGACATATTGCATAACATTTTATTTGTGAGTGTATATAATGTGTTCATCTGTAACTGATATATTTACCCTGTTTGCTCTTTTCCCTCTTCTTTGTTCTCATTAGAGACTAGCAAAAAATTCAATATCTCTAACTGTAGTGAAGGTATCTTTCTCCCTACCCACCCTGAAACTAAAAAGCAGGACGCAGGAAGTGTCCTTCACAAGGAAGTAGATTGGGAAAATCGTTAGACTCTTGGGCCAGAATGCTTCACAGTATTTGTTCTGACTCTCTGCACTCTCAGTCCAAATCCCTCCCTGGTAAACTTTGCCATTCATGTTTTCAGGGTTAATAATGGTAGATTGGCAGAACTTGGATCAAGTAGGACATCTGGCAGTATCTGTTCTGGCACTTTGTGGAACAGATACAGACTGGTCTTTCTATTGGATAAATATTAATGGTGTGAATAGGGTAACTGCTATCTTTAAGAAAGCTTGCCTTATTTTAAAAATGCATGTGCAGATGTATATTCAACATAGACTAACCAAGACCCTATCAACCTCCACAGTTTAGCTGTCGATACAAATATTGCTAAGAACTTTCTAGCTCATGTAAAATATTTTTCAGCCTCACACAAATACCACAAAATTTTCAATGCTTACAATATTAATTTAGCTATTCTTACCTAGATAACACATACTTTCAACAGTACTGAAATATTTGTTTAATAACATTTTATTTGTACTGTGAGTGTACACAATCTGTTCATCTGTAGATTGCCCTTTCCCCTCTTTTGCTCTCATTAGAGACCAGCAAGAAATTTGATATCTCTAACCAAAGTGAAGGCACCTGTCTTGAAGAAACTCATCAGTATAAAAGAATTTCCCTCTTGTTTAATAGATATAGCAACTTGTGAAGAAGAGAATTAAAAGTGATACATGGTGGGCAGTCCCAAATACTAACTGTGACTATGTAATATTGTTTTTTCCTCACTGCTTACTTATTTCTAGTGAGCTTTTTTTAATAATCCTTGGAAGGGTTCACAAAATAAGAACATCTAGCTGTAAAACAAAGGATGAATAAGTAATTATTCAATCTATGCTAGCATGAAAAAATGGACATAGAATGAATGAACAAATTTATTTATTGCTTTTCAAGTAAAGGTTATTTCTGAAGCACTTATTCTCTAAATACTTCTGGTTTCTTACAATATACAATAATTTACTTACTGAAATATTTATCACTGTTTCAGCAATTATGGTGAAGATTTATGCTTCAATAATGAGGACAGAATTATATTGAAATATAGCTAGAGTTGACTCCCATGCCTGCTACAAGACTGACAACACTATTAGTTATTATTCTTCAAGACTAAAAACTTAATTTTTTGAGGTTGCTTACATTAAATATGTTAACACTAACTTATTGTTGCTGGCTTTTCATGCCGATGGTGCTAGCATAACTTGCAAGAAGTGTTTCGCACCCTGGATGATGCTTTTATGGAGCAGCATGGTGTTGCTAGAGTGTGTGCCACAGAGGTAACTCTTGAGCTTTCCACTTACTGGGACAACAAGCCTACACAGGACGGATCTGTTCAGTTTCGCTCACAGATTAAAAAATTATTTTTTTTAACTAAACAGTTTGAAACTTCGTATACTGGTGTAATTTCTCATGCTGAACACGGTTCACTTTCAACATTTTTGACAAAATTTCGTATCTTAGAAGTTATTTCGTGTTAAAGTTGTCCTATTTGTGTAATTTTAACCAATCAAAGAGGATATGAAAAAAGTAAACAATTACAACTAAGAACCATAAGAAGGTAGTAAAAATATATTTTTATTTCGAGATTTGGAAATTAACTAAATTTGGGACATTTAGCGTGTCCCTGAAAGATCAGTACGGGACAGGAGACAAAATTATCAAATATGGGCCACATCCCTTATATAAGGGACGTCTGGCAACCCTAACCTAATGTTATTTTGCACGCTATTGACTCATCACCAATAGCCACATTTGGTCAGATCTCTTTACGCCTTGACATAAATCTTCGTCGAGATTTTCAGTGGGTTTTTGTCATTGCTGACATTCCGCATCCTATTTTAGGAGCGGATTTTCTATATAACTTTGATTTATTGGTAGATGTCAGACGTCGGAGGCTAGTCGACAGTTCAACTACACTCTCCACGCCGACCAGAGAATCTACCGATTCAGCTCTTAGCCCGACATTTATTGTTTCTACATCTGGAGATGTTTTTCATTCTCTTTTGGCTTTGTAGTGATGCTGCTGTGTATGGTTCAGCGCGCATGCGTAGAATGGGACTACTTCCGGGTGGCCACCGGAAGTCTTCCCCATGCGCATGTGCGGGAAACTGACCCCTAAAATACCGTCCACTCATTCAGTCTCTCTGGCCCTGATAGCCCTCGTGAACAGACGCGCATTGGCAGTCTCTGAGAACTATGCACTGACTTAGCAGCGGACCACATCGAACCACTTCGACCAGCCAACAAGAAGCAGTACAACAGATTCGGCTGTCGGTCCCCCTCAGAAATACGTACACCAGATCTACACCATCACGAGTAATAAAACAACATTTGCTGTCTTTCCCAGATAACCTGACTTCGTCTGTTATATTTAACTAAATTGAATGTGACGGGATCAGATCGGACACCCCTTCAGTGATATCGATTCCAGATCCTGTTACAATTGGTGACCCCGAGTAAAAAAAAAAAAAGAACAGAAGACGCAGCGAACAGGTTTTGCCAGTTAGCACACTGAACACTCAGTTTCATTATCATTTTCTTTTCCTTTCAGGACAGCGAAGGTGCGTACAAACAAAAGTTTTATCCATCGCACTCAGTACACTGAAAAAAAAAAAACACACACACACATTATTTTTTTTCTTTTCTGTAGCTTTTGTTTTTCCTTTGTGCACACACACACCTATTTCTTTACTACCCACGAGGTGCACACACACATACACCAGTACACAAAACACGATTTTTTTTTGGTTTGCTTTGTCGGTTCCACGTGTTCTCCACTTCTCGTTCTTACCTTCTGCCCCTTTCTGACAGGCGATTTTTCGGACAAACATGGCTGCATCAGGTTTGCCTTCATTCACAGGGGATGCGGGTCTGTGGCTTGCCCATGTGGAGTCGCATTTTGCCGCACATGCCGTTCCTCCACAGCAGCAGTTGCATCTGCTATATTCGAGTTTGCCTTCCCGACTCGCCACATCGGTCAGGGATCTCATAATGAGTCCCCACCCTGACGCCACATACGCGTCAGTAAAAGCCGAAATCCTCCGCCGCAACACGCGGTCGGAGGAGAGTCAATTTAATGAGCTGATGGCCGACGAACAGTTGGGGGACAGGACTCCATCCCAGTTCCTGCACCACCTAAGGGAGCTAAGCGGGAACGCAGCAGACGCACCACTCTTGCGGAAGATTTTCTTCTCCAGGTTGCCTGCCCACGTGCAGACAATGTTGGCCACGGCACTGGAGTCTGTGTCAGTAGACCAGATTGCCACGATGGCCGATAAAATATTAGAATTTTCGGGACCATCTCCATCGCGAGGCCTGTACGCATGTACAGAGCCCCCTCCGACATTTTCTCCGACGCAAAATTCTCTAGCCGAGAGGATCGATGCACTTACGCAGTGAATCAATGATCTGTGGCGTGCGATCGGGCGCCGACCTCGCAGTCGTAGTCGCAGTGGCTCTGTTTCTCGTAGTCGGAGTGACTCTGTTTCTCGTTCCGGCTGGTGCTGGTACCATTCCAAGTATGCCGAAAAGGCAGAACGGTGTACCCAGCCGTGCACTTTCCAGCCCTCGGGAAACTAAATCAGGAGGAGGTGAGCACGTCACCTTCTTCTTTCTCGTTTCCCAAAAATCGTGCGTTCTTTGTAAAAGATCTTGTGTCGAAGAAATTCTTCATGGTGGACACTGGCTCTTGTTGCAGCATCTGGCCCCTTCGTCTGACTGCAGACAAGCCCAAGCGCTCTTCAATTGTCTTGCATGCCATTTACTCGTCTCCCATAACCACCTTCGGTCAGATTTCGCTGCGCCTCGACATCAACATTCGTCATCCCGCTGACATCCCGCATCCTATTCTCGGCGCTGATTTCTTGGATAGATTTAATCTATTGGTGGATGTCAGGCGTCGGAGGCTTCTTAACAGCACGACGTCGCTCTCGACGCCGACTGGGAGTTCCACCAATGCGGTCCTTAGCCCGACATTCTTTGTTGCCACCTCTGGAGACGTTTTTCACTCTCTTTTGGCTTCATTTCCGGAGCTATTGGATATTGCCTTTCAACCGGAAAAGCCTACCCACTCGACCCTTCATTTTATCACCACCACTGGGCCGCCTGTTTTTTCGCGCCCACGGCGCCTTGCGCCTGACCGTCTAAAGACGGCTAGGGCCGAGTTTGAGCACATGCTTCAACTTGGCCTTATACGCCCCTCCACCAGCCCATGGGCGTCTCCCCTTCATTTGGCGCGAAAGGGCGAGTCTGATTTTCGCCCGGTAGGAGACTATCGACGCCTCAATGCCGTAACAATAGCCGACAGGTATCCAATCAGAATTATACAGGACTTTACGGCAAATCTCCATGGTTGTACCATTTTTTCGAAGGTCGACCTTATACGCGCGTACCATCAAATACCGGTCAACCCAGCCGACGTTCCGAAAACTACGATCACTACCCCTTTTGGGTGTTTTGAGTTTTTGTATATGAGTTTCGGTTTGCGGAATGCTACCAGCACTTTCCAGCGTTTCATTGATGAGGTTGTCCGCGGTATTTATTTTGTGTTTGCCAATGTCGATGATATACACATTGCGAGCGACACACGTGAAAATCATCTCCAGCACCTTTCTCAGTTTTTTCAGCGTCTTCGCGCTTATAGTATACGTATAAATCCCGACAAGTGTGTTTTCGGACGCTCTTCTCTAGATTTTCTAGGCCATCATATTGATTCGAGTGGAATCAGCCCTCTGTCGTCAAAGGTCGATGCCATTCAACGCATCGCACCTCCCACTTCCTTGCGCCAGCTCAGGCATTATCTAGGGATGATCAATTTCTACAGACGTTTTATTCCCGGTTGTGCAGATAAGCTACTTCCTCTCACCAGGCTATTAAAGGACACTCCTAGAAAGGACGGTCAAGTCACCCTCTCTGTTGAGGCAGTGACAGCCTTTGAGTCCATTAAGAAGGAGCTGGCTTCTGTTTCTTTGCTTGCACATCCGGTTCCTGGTGCTTCTCTCTCTTTGACTGTAGACGCATCGGACACTGCGATTGGCGCTGTGTTACAACACACAGTGGATGATCATATTCGACCTCTGGCTTTCATTTCCCGTCAACTGCAACCAGCTGAACGACGATACAGCACCTTTGATCGTAAGCTCCTAGCGATCTATCTATCGGTTCGTCATTTCCAGCATCAACTTGAAGGGCGAGATTTTGTGATCTATACGGATCACAAGCCCCTTACGTTTGCCCTGTGTTCAAAAACGGACAAACTCTCACCTCGTGCTTTCCGGCACCTGGATTTTATCTCTCAATTTACTAGTAACATTCGACACATACCTGGAAAAGAGAACGTTCCTGCTGACGCTCTCTCTCGCCTTCTAGTCTGCACCCTTTCGTCTCCTGCTGCTATCGACTTAAGTGCCATCTCGCAGGAGTAGCCACCTTTGGCGTCGTTAGACTTAACTTCGCCCAGGTTCTCCTGTTGCCAGTTTTCCCACCCTCCGCTTCCGTCAGCCGAAGGCACCATTCTCGGTGATACTTCCACTGGTTCTCCCAGGCCACTCGTGCCTGAGAATCATCAACGCTCAGTGTTTGAAGCACTGCACTCCTTATCACATCCTGGCATCGCTGCCACCCTTAAGCTGATCACTGCTCGGTTTTTCTGGCCGAATATGCGTCGCACTATTACTTCTTGGACACGCACCTGCTCCAAGTGTCAACGGTCCAAGATTCAACGGCACGTTCGTGCCCCGCTTGGACATTTTCCCCCCTACGGAGGCCCGTTTTCGCCATGTCCACATCGATCTGGTTGGACCATGGCCTGTGAGTCGCGGGTTTTCTTATCTGTTAACTTGTGTCGATCGTTTCTCCCGCTGGACAGAAGCCATTCCGATAGCAGACATTTCTACTGAGACTGTTGCGCGAGCCTTCGTTTCGAACCGGATTTCCCGTTTCGGAGTTCCGTCCAGATTGACTACAGATTGTGGACGTCAGTTTGAAGCTTCGCTATTTCGCGAATTGTCGCGCATTTTAGGTGTGCATCATATCCACACTACCAGCTATCATCCAGCGTCTAATGGATTAGTTGAACGGTTCCATAGACAGCTTAAGGCCGCTCTTCGTGCCTCTTCAGATCCACAGTCCTGGATTGAATTTCTGCCAATTGTGCTTCTCGGTTGTCGCACTGCTGTCAAGGCAGACCTGGGATTTTCTTCTGCAGAGCTACTGTATGGTACCACTCTGGCATTGCCTGGTACGATGTTGGTGCCAGACACTTCCCAGCCCCATGATCCGGCGACCTATGTCGCCAGACTGCGTTCCTATTTTTCGAATCTTCCACCCATGGTTCCCAGGAAACAATCTCCACCATCCCATCTCTCACCGGATATGGACACTTGGTCGCATGTTTTTGTTCGGAACGACTCTGTCAAGGGACCACTTGTTTCTCCTTATAAAAGACCTTTCCGTGTGCTTTCTCGAACACCTAAGGTTTTCACCATTGAAATAAATGGTCATTCGGAGACTGTTTCCGTGGACCGACTGAAGAAAGCATACTTTGAGGCGTCTTCATCTTTTGATGACAACGTTGCCACACCCACCTATGCACCTTTAACAACACCTTCACCAGCGCCGACACCTTCACCTGCACAAACACATTCACCTGCACAGACACCTTTGCCTTCACCGGCTCCCACAACACCACCTTCGCCGTCAACGGTGCCCCGAGCACACCGTATGTTACAAGATCGGGCAGAACAGTGCATTGGCCAAAGAAACTCTCAAAGACAATTTATATTTGACTTTCTTTCAAATTTCTTGTTTTTTGTAGTATATTGTGTACCAAATCTTCTGGGGGATCGGCAAGCCGTCTGTTTTTCTGCAGCACCACTACAAATTTTCTTGTTTTCGTACTTCCGCACTCGAGGGGGAGCCATGTAGTGATGCTGCTGTGTAAGGTTCAGCGCGCATGCGCAGAATGGGACTACTTCCGGGTGGCCACCGGAAGTCTTCCCCATGCGCATGTGCGGGAAACTGACCCTTAAAACACCGTCCACTCACTCAGTCTCTCTGGCCCTGGCAGCCCTCGTGAACAGACGCGCATTGGCAGTCTCTGAGAACTACGCAGCGACTTAGCAGCGGACCACATCGAACCACTTCGACCAGCCAACAAGAAGCAGTACAACAGATTCGGCTGTCGGTCCCCCTCAGAAATACGTACACCAGATCTACACCATCACGAGTAATAAAACAACATTTGCTGTCTTTCCCAGATAACCTGACTTCGTCGGTTATATTTAACTAAATTGAATGTGACGGGATCGGATCGGACACCCCTTCAGTGATACCGATTCCAGATCCTGTTACAGCTTCTTTTCCAGAGCTACTTGATATTACCTTTAAAATGGCAAAACCCGTACACTCGACACTCCATTTTATTACAACTACTGGGCCGCCTGTTTTTTCGCGCCTACGGCGTCTTGCACCTGACCGTCTTAAAACGGCTAGGGCTGAGTTTGAGCATATGCTCCAGCTTGGTCTGATACGCCCATCCCCCAGTCCATGGGCTTCACCCCTTCATTTAGTTCGAAAAGGGGATACAGATTTTCGTCCGGTGGGAGATTATCGGCGTCTAAATTCCGGACAGATATCCAATTAGGAATCTCAATGACTTTTCAGCAAATCTCCATGGCTGTACCATTTTTTCTAAGGTTGACCTCATACGTGCTTATCATCAAATACCGGTCAACCCAGACGATGTTCCTAAAACGGCAATTACCACTCCTTTCGGTTGTTTCGAATTTCTATACATGAGTTTTGGTTTGCGGAACGCCTGTAGTACGCTCCAACGTTTTATAGATGAAGTTGTTCGTGGACTTGATTTTGTTTTCGCGTATGTCGATGATATTCTCATCGAAAGTGATACACATGAAAATCATCTCCAGCACTTGTCTCAGCTTTTTCAGCGTCTTCGCGACTATGGTGTTCGCATTAATCCAGACAAGTTTTTTGGGGGGCAATCATCTCTTGATTTTCTCGGTCATTATATTGATTCGAGTAGAATCAAACCACTCTCGTCTAAAGTCGATGCAATTCAGCGCATCGCACCACCTTCTTCTTTGCGTCAACTTCGCCATTTTTGGGGTATAGTTAATTTCTATCGACGCTTCATAAACCGGTGTGCGGACAAGTTGTTTCCTTTAACGCAGATGCTAAAGGGCAATTCTAAAAAGGACGCCCGTCTTACTCTTTCAGCTGAAGCACTGTCTGCCTTTGAGTTAGTTAAAAAGGAACTAGCTTCAGTTCCTGTTTTAGCACATCCGGCTCCTGATGCTCCACTTACTTTATCTGTGGACGCATCAGATTCTGCAGTTGGCGCTGTCTTGCAGCACACCATAGATGGTGAAACTAAACCTTTGGCTTTCTTCTCTTGCCAGCTAATTGGATTTCTAGGTATGGTGTACCGTCCAGTTTAACCACAGATCGTGGTCGAGAATTCGAAGCGGTTTTATTTCGTGAGTAATCACGAATCCTGGGGATGCATCATATACGCACCACTAGTTACCATCCCGCTTCTAATGGGATGGTGGAGCGTTTCCACAGGCAACTTAAGGCCGCGTTGCGTGCCTCGCCGAATCCACAGTCGTGGACTGAATTTCTTCCTATCGTCCTGCTTGGATGTCGGACTGCGATTAAAACAGATCTTGGTTTTTCTTCTGCCGAGCTCTTGTATGGTACCACACTGGCATTGCCTGGTACGATGTTGGTGCCAGACAAGTCACAGTTTCTTAATTTAGAGTCTTATGTTGCTCGACTATGCAGATATTTTTCTGCCCTTCCTCCAATGGGCCCTCGACACCAAAATCCTCCTTCTAATGTGCCATCAGATCTTGAGTCTTGGACGCATGTTATTGTTCGTGATGATTCTGTCAAAGGACCTCTTGTTTCTCCTTATAAAGGACCTTTTCGTGTGATTTCCCGAACGCCGAAAGTGTTAAAACTTGACATTAACGGTCGTTCGGAGACCGTCTCCGTAGACCGTCTTAAAAGGGCATATTTTGAGGTGTCCACATCTTTTGATGACCCCACTTCCACAACCATCGTTGAACCTTCACATGCACCTTTGACAACACCACCATTCACACATGCACCTTTGACAACACCACCATTTACACATGCACCTTTATCAACACCAACATCGTCGTCGCAGCCCGCATCGAACAAACCTTATGTTATGAGGTCAGGCAGAACTGTTCACTGGCCAAAGAAACTTTCAAAGACGATTTATATTTAACATTCTCAATTGTCTATATTGTAGATTTCTATAAGATACAAAGGGAGGCAGATAAAATCTGCCTTTTATAATAAGAGATCCCTTGGTTCTGGGCGTGCAAGGCTGAACTTTAACGCTGTAAGATTTTACAATGTTCAACTGCAAACAGAACTGGTCAAAATGGCGTCCTTAGGGAGCGAAGATAATACGCGTCTGCTTCAATGAAAGGCTTTCTGCTGTCTGCTGACTGCTATGTGTCCCTCTGGACGCTCAGTTGGTCAACGTTTTACGCTCCCTTGCCTCTTTGTTAAGGTTCGCCTTCCCCTGCCATTCAACTAATGCCACGACAGCAAATCTGTTCTTCCGGTCATCGCGCATGCGCGAGAGGGCCCTTCCCTTCCGCCTTCGCGTATGCGCGAGAGAGCGTTGCGCGCGCGCACCGTTGTATTGATCACTACAAATCTATTTACCACGCTCTGTATTTAGACACCCACACATTTTCCGTTTTGTTGCTAGGAAACCATTAACTGTTGCAGATAATGTTCTATTTTTATAAGACATCAGTGCTAGTTGCTGGCCTCTTAAGACGCCCGACCGCTATTTTAAATACACTCAAGCTTGCTTGCTGCTTAGATAATTTTATCGTCATGTCTAACTATCCTGTGAAAAAAGGACGTGAACCCGGGGTACATGAGACACGGTGAGACAATATTATTATTAATAATTATTTGCACATATAATTTGCCATTAATAGCCGACGAGAATGTATCGTAGCTCTCCACTCCGATATTCGAAACTTTGAGTACTATAATGACAACCTTTTACTGTTTGTTCTAAATTATAATATACTAGCAGTATCGCCCGGCGTTGCTCGGGTTTCTAAGGGAAATAACTATATAAGCATTTTTAGAGAGTTATAGCCAAAAAATAGCAAAACAATGCATTAAAAATGGAAAAAAAATTAAGGTAAATTTTTTTTTAAATCGTTGACACATCGTAGATATTTTTAGAGAGTTATTTCCCGTATATAATAGCGAAAAAATGCATTAAAATGGAAAAATATGATGGTAAATTTTTTTTAAATCGTAGACTCATCGTAGACGCGCGCTAATACCCAGAAGGGCTCGATATGACTCACGACTATAAGATACCCGGTTTTGTTTACACTGCACCGCAAAATGTGGGAGTAGTTAGGAATCTAAATCGTAGGAGACAGACACACACTTTCTTTTATATATAAATATTTTCGTCCTAAAAAACTTTGTATGGATTGAATGGTTACCTCTATGGAAATATATACACGCACATTATACATACATGTGTGTATAGATGAATATATAAATACATTTAAATATCTATATACACTTTTGGGCGAACTTTCTGTTTCTTAGAGATAACTTTATCCCGTCCGATTCGCTCCAAAATTTACAGGGACATGTAGAATGAGGTGATGATGCTCGTGGGCTACCTTAGAAATCCCTATCTTAAAAGGTGTGGTTGCTAGGGGCCATCTTCCTCACTCACCCTATTTCCTCCAGTACCCTGTCACTCCTCTTCATTTGACAGGCCACTACGTTTATTTAATGTAAAGTCTTCCTCAAATAACTCTCTCGCTATTTACTCCTATCTTCCAAGAACATTTTCACTCACACTTATCTCTTAGCTTCCCATACATTTTACTCATGTATCTATCAGCGTCATAGACAGAAACAAATATTACATCGCCATCGCATTCTATTGTCTACCTGTCAACACACATACAGTGAATTACTTTCACTTTATTCGTAGCACACTGTGTGTGTGCGTATGCGTGTGCTGTAGCCCACACTAAGAAAAGCATTTGACATACACACCACAATGTGAGTTTTCTCTAAATTTTGCTTAATTGGGGTTGAAATTTTAAAAACTGGACCTGGCACGACCCGATGCATTCTACTCTTAAAAATGCTAGGTAAATTGTAATTGAAGAAATCCTATATTGTAGATTTCTATAAGATACAAAGGGAGGCAGATAAAATCTGCCTTTTATAATAAGAGATCCCTTGGTTCTGGGCGTGCAAGGCTGAACTTTAACGCTGTAAGATTTTACAATGTTCAACTGCAAACAGAACTGGTCAAAATGGCGTCCTTAGGGAGCGAAAATAATACGCGTCTGCTTCAATGAAAGGCTTTCTGCTGTCTGCTGACTGCTATGTGTCCCTCTGGACGCTCAGTTGGTCAACGTTTTACGCTCCTTTGCCTCTTTGTTAAGGTTCGCCTTCCCCTGCCATTCAACTAATGCCACGACAGCAAATCTGTTCTTCCGGTCATCGCGCATGCGCGAGAGGGTCTTCCCTTCCGCCTTCGCGTATGCGCGAGAGAGCGTTGCGCGCTCGCACCGTTGTATTGATCACTACAAATCTATTTACCACGCTCTGTATTTAGACACACACACATTTTCCGTTTTGTTGCTAGGAAACCATTAACTGTTGCAGATAGTGTTCTATTTTTATAAGACATCAGTGCTAGTTGCTGGCCTCTTAAGACGCCCGACCGCTATTTTAAATACACTCAAGCCTGCTTGCTGCTTAGATAATTTTATCGTCATGTCTGACTATCCTGTGAAAAAAGGACGTGAACCCGGGGTACATGAGACACGCTGAGACAATATTATTATTAATAATTATTTGCACATATAATTTGCCATTAATAGCCGACCAGAATGTATCGTGGCTCTCCACTCCGATATTCGAAACTTTGAGTACTATAATGACAACCTTTTACTGTTTGTTCTAAATTATAATATACTAGCAGTATCGCCCGGCGTTGCTCGGATTTGTAAGGGAAATAACTATAAAAGCATTTTTAGAGAGTTATAGCCAAAAAATAGCAAAACAATGCATTAAAATGGAAAAAAAATTAAGGTAAATTTTTTTTTAAATCGTTGACACATCGTAGATATTTTTAGAGAGTTACTTCCCTTATATAATAGCGAAAAATGCATTAAAATGGAAAAATATGATGGTAAATTTTTTTTAAATCGTAGACTCATCGTAGACGCGCGCTAATACCCAGTAGGGCTCGATATGACTCACGACTATAAGATACCCGGTTTTGGTTACACTGCACCGCAAAATGTGGGAGTAGTTAGGAATCTAAATCGTAGGAGACAGACACACAACTTCAGTTTTATATATAAAGATATAAGCCACGTAGTTGTATACACATACTTTGTTATATACACATTCTTAAAAGAAAATGTTATTTTGAACACAACATTTATAAAGAATAAAATATTTTTTGGTTTTTCTAAACCCTTTCGTTACTATATTTCTGACCAAATTCACCCCTTATGTGTTTCAATTATTTTCTAACGTAATCATAAATTTAGTCTGGTTTCATTAAACAACAATAACTTTTTTATTTATCAATATATTAATCTGGTTTTTGGAAGATAATTTAATGGAATGTTCTCAACCAATTCTATACTATAATTTTTGTCACAAATTGACTCTAATTGCAGGTAGATACAGGTAAATTCAACAATATATAAAATTATTAAAATTTTGTTCAAACATCGCTATAGAAAATGGGTTATTAGCTAATATTCAGTTGGGTATACCAGAAAATTTTACGATAGAATTTGTTATTCTGGGCAACTTTCTGATACCCATAATAATATTTATGGCAAAATAGGCCTTAATTTCATTTAAGGTTGTGGGAAACCACAAACTATCGTTTCTTTCGTTTTGTTTACATTTTAGCGTAACAGTTCGTTTCTGCCGTAATGATTTCAAATAGGCTGATTCGAAAAAGTAAAAAGAAATAGTCTAAGGCTTTACTCTCCTGGGAAAGTATGTGGCTTGGTCCAGTTTCTTCGAAAGAATCACCGAAAGAAACAGTTTTTAAATTTTCACTCCATTCAGGTGCCAATTCATTTTCTTTATCGCTGTCGGATTCACTGTTTTCACTTTAATCGTTGCAAAGAGAAAGGAGAAATTAGAGTGATAGCGTCAGTGAAACAGTTCGCTCCGTTTGTGTGTGTGTGCGTATGCGTGTGCTGTAGCCCAAACTAAGAAAAGCATTTGACATACACACCACAATGTGAGTTTTCTCTAAATTTTGCTTAATTGGGGTTGAAATTTTAAAAACTGGATCTGGCACGACCCGATGCATTCTACTCTTAAAAATGCTAGGTAAATTGTAATTGAAGAAATCCTATATTGTAGATTTCTATAAGATACAAAGGGAGGCAGATAAAATCTGCCTTTTATAATAAGACTAGCAGAATTGCCCGGCGTTGCTCGGAGCTGAATTGCTTGAAAGTACTGTTAATGATTGCACTGAATTATGATGATTATTCAGGCAAATATTGATATAAGTTTACGGACTTAACGATCAAACGTGTGCCATTGCATTGTTTTGGGGGAACCAAATTTCTGATGAGCATTAGAGGGGCACCAACTTTAAGTTTGAGAAAGTGTGGTGGTAGTCCGGGGTGCTCAAAGGAATTGAGTACCTCTATTGGATAGTTGATGACGTCCTCTGGGTCAGGAGTTGTATTGATAGACTGATATACATAGACATCCCCAGGAATGAGTGTTAGCATTTCATCATTAATATGGTGAACAGTTTTATTCCTCGGGGCCAGTATAGCCTTTTTGCCAATCCAATCCATATTCTGATAATTAGCTTGTAGATCTGGGAACACTGCATCTGTGAGATCAGAAGGCGTCTTAAAAATGGTACAAATAGAATCGATGGCAATATTACCATTTTCATCCCCTGGTATTTTGCCTTCGCCAAGTGCAAGGAGGGTGTGAGGAAATGCTGCTGATGTGAAATTACGTCGCATATGAGCACGCATATTGGTGTGAAGTTTGAGAGTTACTTCCCTTTATTAAAAAAAATATGCATTAAAATGGGAAAAAATGAGGGTAAATTATTTGTAAAATCACAGACTCATCGTAGACGCGCGCTAATACCCAGAAGGGCTCGATATGAATCACGACTATAAGATACCCGGTTTTGGTTAAACTGCACCGCAAAATGTGGGAGTAGTTAGGAATCTAAATCGTAGGAGACAGACACACAACCTTTCTTTTATATATAAATATTTTCGTCCTAAAAGACTTTGTATGGATTGAATGGTTACCTCTATGGAAATATATACACGCACATTATACATACATGTGTGTATAGATGAATATATAAATACATTTAAATATCTATATACACTTTTGGGCGATCTTTCTGTTTCTTAGAGATAACTTTATCCCGTCCGATTCGCTCCAAAATTTACAGGGACATGTAGAATGAGGTGACGATGCTCGTGGGCTACCTTAGAAATCCCTATCTTAAAAGGTGTGGTTGCTAGGGGCCATCTTCCTCACTCACCCTATTTCCTCCAGTACCCTGTCACTCCTCTTCATTTGACAGGCCACTACGGTTATTTAATGTAATGTCTTCCTCAAATCACTCTCTCGCTATTTACTCCTCTCTTCCAAGAACATTTTCACTCACTCTTATCTCTTAGCTTCCCATACATTTTACTCATGTATCTATCAGCGTCATAGACAGAAACAAATATTACATCGCCATCGCCATCGCATTCTATTGTCTACCTGTCAACACACACACAGTGAATTACTTTCACTTTATTCGTTGCACACTGTGTGTGTGCGTGTGCGTGTGCTGTATCCCACACTAAGAAAAGCATTTGACTCATACACCACAATGTGAGTTTTCTCTAAATTTTGCTTAATTGGGGTTGAAATTTTAAAAAGTGGACCTGGTAAGACCCGATGCATTCTACTCTTAAAAATGCTAGGTAAATTGTAATTGAAGAAATCCTATATTGTAGATTTCTATAAGATACAAAGGGAGGCAGATAAAATCTGCCTTTTATAATACTTGGTACTAAAAAATGACAATTCAATCTTACAAAGTTCAAAACCTTTGCGGTTTCATTTATTATTTATATCCCATACACGTGTAAATAATGAAATTATGCTTGGCATTATTCAGACTTTTGGCGGACTTTTCCAAAACTCAGTCGGACTTTACTGCCACTTAAACACCGGTAGATTTCCGAAACAACGGAGATCAACAGGCGAGTGAAGTGGTGTCGAGATTCCATTTGTTTTCTAGTCTGTCAAATTTTCTTATACTGATGGTAAAAGACCAGATGGTATGATTTTCTTCACCCGTTAGCCAAAAAAAAAAACACTCACCTGCTGGGTGTTAACAACTGTGTAGAAAACGAATATGAGAAAAAAAAAATTTGCGCAAACGAACCGGCGGGTGGGGACAGGACTTTCGGAAAATTCACAAGATCCGATTTTTCGTCAACTTTGGGGAAAATGTATATATATTGATTTTTTTTTTACTCGATCCAGTCCCATATTTTTGGTTATGGAGGATCCGATTCTGAAATTTTTTTTTTTTTCAAAACTTCAATTCAGACAAAACAACCGTTAATTTTCAGTGGGGAACTTTGGGTCGCAGTTTTTCATAAAAATTTGAATTTGTGTTTATTTTTTCCATATTCTTCATCTCCGTACTTTCCCACATAGATTGATTGAAAAAAAACTTTAATTTCATATTACTGCGGGAAATTAATCTGAAAGAAATCTTTACAGAAAGGCGAGTGGATCGATTATATATTTCTTTCATTATGTTACCGAAGTTTTGTGAGATTTGGCTCTTATTTCTAGCATGTGGATAACCTGCTTGAAGGCCAAGGCCGGAGAATAGAGATTTTGAAAATGCGATTTTTGAAATTTTCTTTGCAGAATCGGATCCTCCATAACCAAAAATAAAACCGTAAAAAAAAAAATCGAAATATATATCTATTTTCCCGAAAGTTATGATGGAAAAATCGGATCTTGTGAATTTTCCGAGAGTGCTCACCCCCACACCCCCGATCATTTGCACAATTTTTTTTCTCATATTCGTTTTCTACACAGTTGGGTTTTTGGGGTTTTTTTTGTTAACGGGTGAAGATCTTTATATTAACACTTTTATGTGTCCTTACACTGATGGACACCCTCTACTCTCCAATATAGTACTATGTAAGATTCTTTTGTTACATGCCTGGTCCTTTTACTGTTCTTGCCGGTTGGTTTTCTTACTGTTGTCGACAGAACAAATTTCATAATATTCAGTGTTACCTACCAACTATATTTTGCAACTATTGTTATTGAAACCACTGGTATTTGTGAGCAAATAACAAAAAGGGAAAAAATAATAAATCCTGGAAACCCTTATTCTAATTACAAAGCACATGGCTCTGTGAAAACCCTTTACCAAATTATATTGTTGCAGACAATTCTGTTACAGTCTCGTCTCCGCTATTGTCTTTTGAAATGAACTGCCCCTTTTGTTAAAAAAACAATTACTATGCACGTATATTTTATGCCAACTGTTCATATATGACAATGGAATTATTTTAAACATTTAGGCTGCAGTGACGAGTGGTTATTTACCTA
>NW_021832718.1:0-22500 GCF_006345805.1 Octopus sinensis | reverse complement strand
ACCTATCCATCAATTCATCTATCTGTCTATACATACATGCATATACTCATATATACATATATATATAAATTGAATGTATATACATATAAGTATATAATTAGGGGATATGTTAACCTTGTGAAGGGATGGTTGCATTCAAGGAAACACTGGTATTTTGGGGCAATGAAATACCTTTAAAACAATAGGTATATATTAAGAATATAGTTTATATCCATTTCAAAAAAGAAAAGAAAATGGAGATAAGGAAGTTGATAGTTGTTTATTGCTTACAAAGTGGTCATCTTCGCTGCTTACAATTGTTTTGTACTGACGCTATCCAACAGCGCGCGCGCGCGACGCCCTCTCGCGCATACGCGAAGACCGGAAGAGGGAATTAGCTTATGTGTCGTTAGCTGATTGGGCGAAGGAACCCCTTGACAGGGCGTACAGAGACGGAGAGAGAAATAGCAGCAGTCAGCGGCGACTTGAGGCACAGCGGTCGAAGGCACCAGACGTGTAACTCTCTCTCTCTCTCCGGATTTGTTATAGCAGCAGTCAGCAGAAGACTTTCAACCTGACATTTGTTGCAGACCACATCATCTTCTCCCTCCGGACGCCATCTTGGCCAGTGTTGTTTGCATTTGAACATTGTAAAAGATTACAAGCGATAAAGTTCAGCTCTGACACATCCATACCAAGCGGAACCAGATATACCACTTATTTCTTACCGTTATAAGAGAATAAAGTATATATTTTTTTTACGTTTGCGTCTTGTTGTTTCTGACTGGTAGAATCTGGATATTAAAAGCAACGGAAAGTGATTGCACCACTTGCACCCAGCAAGTGCAGGAGGTATATTAGTTCCCGTTACAGTTTCAATAAATTAATTTACAAATTTGTACATTAATATTGCATTTATGTGACATGAGTATAATTTCATCAGAGAAAAAAAGCTGCTCCTTTTGATGTTATATATGGACCCATCTTCTTTTTTCCTTTTAAATGGATATAAACTGTGTGTGTGTATATATACATATGTATGTATATATATATATATATATATATGTGTGTGTGTATGTATATGTATATATCTGTACATGTCTCTCATTGGACACTAAACTTCGCTTCTCTCCAGGGAGTAGAGTCTTAAGTGTTTCAAACTTTCCCAGTAGCTGAGCTGTTACAAAGAGACGATCTTCTTTGTGAATCTTCTCTGGATTGCTTCAAGGTCCACTGTTAATTTCACACTGGTGGGTGGCCGTAGCTGTGAGCAATAATCTAGGCGGCTGAGGACGAATGTCTGCTAGTGGACCATCATGGTTTCCTTATCTCTGGTTCGGAATGTTCTTAGGATCCATCCAGCCAGTCGTCTGCACTTTGTCGCCATCCTGGTAATGAGCACTTGGAAAGAGGTATCATCACTCATGTCTATACCCAGGTCCCTCACTGACTTAGGCTCTGGGGTTGAAATTCCCTGTGGACCAGTGTACCCTGTAAGTTAGGTTTTGATGCTGGTGGCGCAGGGCTTGGAATTTTTTGGCATTAACCCTTTCGTTACCAAACCGCCCAAAGCCGCCCGAAAAAATTTTGGTTAATGTGACCAAACAGCCCAAAGCCGCCCCAAAAAGATTTTGGTTAATGTGACCAAACCACCCAAAGCCGCCCGAATTTACCTATTCATATTTAAATGAGAATATCAGAGCAAATCTCTTTAGTACATTCGTGAAAACACGTGATTATACTTCGTAAACAGTTCATCTACAGTTTTGTACAACGATCGACGTGTAATTTTAATTCCCTGAATTTTGGGAGATTTTTTTCCACATTTTTTTCGGCATCGATTTTTCTTCAACTTTGAAAATGGATTGGAGTTTCATGTTATCAAGCATTGATTCTGAATTGGAAAATTTGTGAAGCAAATACTGGGTACTGTTGTGGATTTAGTTTTTATACAGGGAAACTAATGTTAGTCAGCATGGCTTAGGGTATGATGTGGTCTGGAAGTTATTGTTTGAAGCGATCAATGCGGAAACAAACTTACGCAAAATGTAAACAAAGACAAAATGGGGGTTCAAATTTCGGAAAATTTGTGAAGCAAATACTGGGTACTGTTGTGGATTTAGTTTTTATACAGGGAAAATAATGTTAGTCATCATGGCCTAGGGAACGATGTGGTCTGGAATTTATCACTTCCATACCATAACCAGAGCCGTATATTATTTTTTGACCGATTTCTTTAGTTCGGTCAAACTTGCGGTGAATTCCAGTATTTCACTTTATTCCACCTTTATGGTACATCTGTTGTGCATTAAATTCAACTGATGATATAGTGATGTGCACAATTCTTCTTTATCAAAATTTTGTTGCATACCCATTTGAATATTAGTTGATGATTCATTTTCTATGGTGATGTTGAAACAAAATTTTAATATTTTTACCTTTTGTTGAATTTAAAATTTTAATATTTTTACCTTTTGCTCAATTTACCTCGATTTACCTGTAATTAAAGTCACTTTGAGACAAAAGTTATGCAATAGAATTGATTAAGAAACCTTTCTTTAATTATGTTCCAAATATCACATTAAAATGTTGATAAGTAAAAAAGTTACAGTTATTTAATGAAACAAGCCTAGATTCATGATTATTTTAGAATTTAATTGAAACTCATGAGGGGTGTATTTTGGTCAGAAATATAGTAATGAAAGGGTTAAACTGCATATTATTATCCTCAGCCAATCTATAAATGGAGTCCAACTCCTGCTGCTTATACATATACCTATAGACTTATATATATATATATATTATATATATATATATTTACATGCATAGAATGTATATATATCTATATATATATATATATATATAGATAGATAGATAGATAGATAGATAGATAGATAGACAGACAGACAGACAGATAGATAGATAGATAGATAGATAGATAGATAGATGATAGATAGATAGATAGATAGATAGATAGATAGATATAGATATATATATATATATACATATACATACATAATATATATATACACACAATATATATATATGTATATATAGAATGTATACACAATATATATATGAAATAATTATATATACATATATATATGCACAAAATATATATATATGTGTGCATATATATATATATATATATATATATATATATATTATATATATATATATATATATATATATATATATACATATACATGCATACTTATGTGTGTGTGTGTATATATATATATATATAATATATATATATATAAATATGTTTTATGATCTAAAATGCTCCAGCTAGGGCGTGGTTGAACAAATCTTACGAAATTGAACCATATTCATTATTGAATAGAAATCTAATCTGTTTCTCCTCTAAATATTTAACTTTCTAAGTAAAGCGGCAACGTGACTTAACTATGAAAATGAGAGGGAGAGACTAAGAGTGAGAGGGCGGGGAGGGAGGGAGAGGCAGACAGACAGGCAGAGGGTGGGTGCAATAAAGCATAGAGAGATATAACAACGCAACAACTAAAAAATATCGGACAATGCCTGTCTGTCTGCCTCTCCCTCCCTCCCCGCCCTCTCACTCTTAGTCTCTCCCTCTCATTCTCATAGTTAAGTCACGTTGCCGCTTTACTTAGAAAGTTAAATATTTAGGGGAGAAAGAGATTAGATTTCTATTCAATAATGAATATGTTTCAATTTCGTAAGATTTGTTCAACCACGCCCTAGCTGGAGCATTTTAGATCATAAAACATATATATATATATATATATATATATATATATATATATATATATATATATATCCTCCTCATCATCATCATCATCATTTAGCGTCCGTTTTCCATGCTAGCATGGGTTGGACGGTTCTACTGGGGTCTGTGAAGCCGGAAGTCTGCATCAGGCCCAGTCAGATCTGGCAGTGTTTCTACGGCTGGATGCCCTTCCTAACGCCAACCACTCCGTGAGTGTAGTAGGTGCTTTTTACATGCCACTCGCACAGGTGCCAGACGAAGCTGGCAAACGGCCACGAACGGATGGTGCTTTTACGTGCCACTGGCACAGGGGCCGGGCGAGGCTGGCAATGGACATGAGCGGATGGTGCTTTTTACGTGCCACCGGCACGGGGGCCAGGCGAGGCTGGCAGCAGACACGAACGGAAGGTGCTTTTATGTGCCACCGGCACGGAGGCCAGTTGGGGCGGCGCCGGCAACGGCCACGATCGGATGGTTCGCTTAACCACAGCTGCAACTTCCACTGATGCTGATCTACCTCAATTTTGGTTCTGCTTTCTGATATCTGATTTGATTTGGTTTGATTTTCATTTTGATTTTGATTCTGACTGTTCTCATTGGTCTTGCCGGGTCTTCTCACGCACAGCATACTTCCAAAGGTCTCGGTTCCTTAGTGAGACCTAAAGTTCGAAGGTCGTGCTTCACCACCTCGTCCCAGGTTTTCCTGGGTCTACCTCTTCCACAGGTCCCCTCAACTGCCAGGGTGTGGCACTTTTTCACACCCCTATCTTCATCCATTCTCGCCACATGACCATACCAGCGCAATCGTCTCTCTTGCACACAACAACTGATGCTTCTTAGGTCCAACTTTTCTCTCAAGGTACTTACACTCTGTCGATTATGAACACTGACATTACACATCCATCGGAGCATACTAGCTTCATTTCTTGCGAGCTTACGCAAATCCTCAGCAGTCACAGCCCATGTTTCACTACCATGTAGCATGGCTGTACGTACACATGCATCATACAGTCTGCCTTTTACTCTGAGCGAGAGGCCTTTTGTCACCAGCAGGGGTTAAGAGCTCTATAAACTTTGCCCAGGCTATTCTTGCTCTAGCAGTTACACTTTCAGCACACCCACCCCCGCTACTGACTTGGTCACCTAGGTAACGGAAGCTATCAACTACTTCTAGTTTTTCTCCCTGGAACGTGGTAGAAGTTGGTCTCTGCATATTTTCAGAGTTTATTGCTCCTGAGCATCTGCCACAGATAAAAACTATTTTCCTAGTTAGTCTTCCTTTGACATTACTACATCTCTTATGTGTCCATAGCTTACATTTAGTGCATCTTATAGAGTTTCTACCTACGCCTTTTCTACAGATCGAGCAGGGCCATCTACCTGAAGGCGTTTGTGATTGGTCTACCTTCCTACATATTAGGACTTTGGTTTTGGCTAGGTTGATTCTAAGGCCCTTCGATTCTAAACCTTGCTTCCACACCTGAAACTTCTCCTCCAGTTCTGATAGAGACTCAGCAATTAGAGCAAGGTCATCAGCATAGAGGAGCTCCCAGGGGCATCCTGTCTTGAATTCCTCCGTTATTGCCTGGAGGACTATGATAAATAGGAGGGGACTGAGGACTGAACCTTGGTGGACCCCAACCTCTACCCGGAATTCTTCACTGTACTCGATGCCAACCCTCACCTTGCTAGCAGCATCTCTGTACATGGCTTGTACAGCTCTCACTAACCATTCATCTATCCCTAGTTTCCTCATTGACCACCAGATAAGAGATCGGGGGACCCTGTCGAAGGCTTTCTCCATATCAACAAAAGCCAGGTATTGGGGCTTGTCTTTGGCTAGGTATTTCTCCTGCAGCTGTCTTACCAGGAATATAGCATCAGTAGTATTTTTCCCTAGCACGAACCCAAACTGCATCTCATCTAAGCTAACTCTCTCTCTAATTAGTTGGGCTATAACCCTCTCCGTAACCTTCATTACCTGATCCAACAGCTTGATACCCCTGTAGTTATTTGTATCAAGGGCGTCACCTTTACCTTTGTAACAGTTGACTATTATGCTGCTACACCAGTCATTGGGTATGACTCCTTCGTGTATCACCTGGTTAACTATACGAGTGACTAGGCTATAGCCGACACTACCAGATATTTTGAGCATCTCTGCAGTAATTCCTGATGGGCCTGGGGCTTTCCCTGTTTTCATGCTTGTAATTGCCTTAACTACTAAGGAACTGTTCCTTTCTGATAGATTTTTTCCTCTTATCTGCATGATAAGAGGAAAAAATCTATCAGAAAGGAACTCTAATCTCTCTTTAAAAAATATATTTTGATAAGCATAACAAATGCGCAACCGGAAAAAAGAACTTCACCTAATTAAATTACTTAAATTACTTAAATTATTTTGTCAGCATTTTCTTCATTTCCTTTTTTATATATCACAACTCGTGTTCCACTTCTCCTTTTTTAAGTATATATATATATATATATATATATATATATATATATATATGTATATATATGATCGTTGTGGTCCTCAATAAAGAGTCCTGTGAATTCCATTTTCTGTCTATTTTATATATATGAAAGCATTTGGTGGGGGGGGGGGAACTATACTGCCTATACTGTTTTACATTTATTTACAATATATCCAGGTTTTCTGTTACATTGTAAGGTTTATTTGTTTTAGGTGGAATTGATATTTGTTGTCTCTAAGTAGGGTGTGGTTGGCTTTTGCAAACATTTCACATGAGTATAAATGGGTGTTATGTGTGTGTGTGTGTATATATATATATATATATATATATATATATAAGGTGCAGGAGTGGCTGTGTGGTAAGTAGCTTGCTAACCAACCACATGGTTCCAGGTTCAGTCCCACTGCGTGGCACTTTGGGCAAGTGTCTTCTGCTATAGCCCCGGGCCGACCAATGTCTTGTGAGTGGATTTGGTAGACGGAAACTGAAAGAAGCCCATCGTATATATGTATATATATATGTGTGTGTGTGTGTGTGTACATACATAGTAGTTGATAGCTTCTGTTACCTAGGTAACCAAGTCAGTAGTGGGGAGCGGGTGTGCTGAAAGTGTAACTACTAGAATAAGAATAGCCTGGGCAAAGTTCAGAGAACCCTTACCTCTGCTGGTGACAAAGGGCCTCTCACTCAGAGTAAAAGGCAGACTGTATGACGCATGTGTACAAACAGCCATACTACATGGCAGTGAAACATGGGCCGTGACTGCTGAGGACATGCGTAAGCTCGCAAGGAATGAAGCCAGTATGCTCCGATGGATGTGTAATGTCAGTGTACATACTCGACAGAGTGTAAGTACCTTGAGAGAAAAGTTGGACCTAAGAAGCATCAGATGGGGTGTGCAAGAGAGACAATTGCGCTAGTATGGTCATGTAGCGAGAATGGATGAAGATAGTTGTGTTAAAAAGTGCCACACCCTAGTGGTTGAGGGAATCTGTGGAAGAGGTAGACCCAGGAAAACCTGGGATGAGGTGGTAAAGCACGACCTTTGAACATTAGGCCTCACCGTGGCAATGACTAGTGACTGAGACCTTTGGAAATATGCTGTGTGGGAGAAGACCCTGCAGGACAAATGAGACCATAACTCAAGGCCTTTATCAGGGATGTAGCCAGCCCACTTATGCATACCTTTCCTTCTTTGGACACTAAACTCTGCTTGCGAAGACCTGTTGAGGCAAGTGAAATCGAAATTGAACCAAATTCGATGACTGCCACCTGTGCCAGTGGAGCGCTAACAGCTCCATCCAAGCAAGATCACTGCCAGAGCAGCTGTCATGTTTCCGTGCCGGTGGGCACGTAAAAATCACCATTTGAGTGTGATTGTTACCTGCATTGCCTTACTGGCACATGAACAAAACATTCGAGCGAGGTCATTACCAGTGCCCCTGGACTGACTCCTGTGCAGGTGGCACATAAAAAACACCATTTCGAGTGTGGCCGTTGCCAGTACCGCCAGACTGGCCCTCGTGCTAGTGGCACGTAAAAGCACCCACTACACTTTCGGAGTGGTTGGGGTTTGTTTAAAGAAGTGTCGCCCTAGTATGTGATGTGTTTTTTATTTTCCCTTGGCGAAGGAGTAATTATCGTAATGCACCTTCGTGCATTAAATATGGTAATGAACCCCTGGAATGGCCATAGGGAATGTAAATATGGTTTCTTCTTTTTTGCTTGGACACTGTCTTTTCATAATAGGTCTTCCCCTTATCTTAAAAAATAATTTTTAATTGAAAAAATTTCTAAACGATGAACTTTTATCTTACCATATATATTATATAAGTATATATATATGTGTATATATATATGTGTGTATATATATATATGTGCACACACACACACACTCATGTGTATTTTACTGTCTTGAGAGGATCGTTACACCAATAACACACACACACACACACACACAAGTTCAATGCCACTTCTCATACAATGTAAACATGAACATAGTAATAGTGGACTTATGATAATGAACAATATGTCTCCTCTGTGTGAACTATATGAAATAAAGAGACATGCATAGGACTTCATGCACTGCATGCAGTTCTCTAGAAAGAAATTAGATATAAGGATGCCAGTGGAACCTGCCCTAGACATTGGGGCAAACATTGGAGCAAAATACAGAGGATTTGTGACTGAGCAAACACTTGGTATAAAGCAGATGAATATCAAGGAGTGATGTTTGTAGAGGTTGTGCTGCATTAGAAGTTAGCCCATAGGTTTAGAAAGGCCCTGAAGAACACCAAACTCAATGTTAAGATTGTTGAGAAACTAGTGAGATCCACAATTATGAAAGATGTGCCCCTTTGATAAGATCACATGCACTGATAAGAACTGTAGTTTATACTTTTAACTCCACTATTAACTGTAAGACCAGGAATGTGGTCTGCAGCATAAAACGCATGGAGATGGTGTACAAGATACATTTGGAGAGAGGAAATGGACACTGGTGGAAGTATGACAGGAGACAGCCATCTATACTCTATCAATATGGTGGCATGGTTGACTGAATTAACATTGATATTTTGTCTAAACATCCAAGAGACCCTTTGATTAGACAAATACATTAGAATATCCTCATAAACAAAACATTACCAATACTGAATAGAAAATACAGATAATAGGTTGTAGAAATTCAACGTTACTATTACCACTCATGTAATATGCATACATGGGTGTGTCCATGTGGGTGGATTGGTAGGCATGTGTATGATGATATAGGCAGGTATAAAAAAGGTTAGGGTAGAATAACAGTAGAATGCAAGTAAACCCATACAAATAGATACATGTAAGTATGCACAATTGCACATGTATAGGCATGGGTAAGTATAGATAATGTAGGAAATATGACAGAAGGCTATCAGGGAATGCATACAAATAAATACATATAGGCGTAGGAGTGGCTGTGTGGTAAGTAGCTTGCCTACGAACCACATGGTTCCGGCTTCGGTCCCACTGCGTGGCACCTTAGGCAAGTGTCTCCTGCTATAGCCTCAGGCTGACCAAAGCCTTGTGAGTGGATTTGGTAGATGGAAACTGAAAGAAGCCTGTCGTATATATGTATATATATATGTCTGTGTTTGTCCCCCCAACATCGCTTGATAACTGATGCTGGTGTGTTTATGTCCCCATAACTTAGCGGTTCGGCAAATGAGAATGATAGAATAAGTACTAGTCTTACAAAGAATAAGTTCTGGGGGTCGATTTGCTCGACTAAAGGTGATGCTCCAGCATGGCCGCAGTCAAATGACTGAAACAAAAGAGTAAAGAGTATATAGGTGTGAACAATGCCTATACACAACCATACACATGCACACATAAACACACAGAGGAACACAACCACACACATACATGCAAGCATACACACAGATTCTTGCTTCTTTAAAAGAACTGCCAGATATGCACACACACATGCTGGAATACACTCAGATAATACACACATACACACATACATACTCACTGAACTGACTAAACCACACAAATATGCATGCTAGACCACACACTTGTGCACGATCAGATGCTCACACGTACATCATCCCTGTTCTCCCCTCCCCCTCCCTACATAAAGAGCTACACTTCTTCACTAATGGGATCCAAACACTGCAATGTTGATGGAAGAAGTGTGTGGACCACAAGAAGGACTATGTTGAAAAATAAATCCCATTTGATCACATTCCATGAGAGTTTTTTGGTTAGCCAAAGAACTTTTCAACTGGTCCTTGGGATCAGTGTTACTGCAGTAAAATAGATTTATTTTGACCAAACATGCAATATTAGTTATATCACTCTAGGTACTGAGTTCAAATCACACTGGAAATGTCTTGGCTTTTTGTTTTTATAGAATCGGTAAAATAAACGGAAGACATATATTGAAGTTTATTGAAGCCAGTGTCCTCCCTCAAAATAGGTGGTATTGTGCTAGCAAGCTGGCAGAATCGTTATTGTGGCAGACAAAATGCTTAGCTGTGTTTTTTCCAGTTTTATGTTTTGAGTTCAAATGTTGCTATAGTTGATAGTGCTTTCATCTAAATCATTAAATGACTACCAGTTGAGGATTGGAGTTGATGTAATTGACTAGCCCCCTCTCCTAAAAATATTTCAGGCCTAGTACCGTTAGTAGAAAGAATCATTATGACTCTCTAATTCCATATAATTAAGTGGCTTCTCAAGTAGGCCTCTTAAAATGTCAGATTACTAATCCAACTTGTTTGATTTTCCAACAATCATCAAGTGTTCTTGGTTTGCTAAACTAGAACCTGATTGATTATGCCAGTGGTGCTTATCTCCCTAAAACAAAAGAAATGGTAACACTGACTATCACTGATTTACTTCCTGTCTTAAACATATCTTCTCTGATGTTGATGCACCAATGGAAGCACTCCGAACAAAATTATGTAAGGGAAATAATCAATATAGCTATCTTTTACAGTCATTGGATTGTGACCATGCTGGGGTACCACCTTCAAGAATTTAGTGGATCAAATTGACCCCAATTCTTATTTTTAAGTCTGTTACTTATTCTATCTATCTCTTACTGTAATAATGTACTGCCGAAGATCTTCAATACTTGGCTTCCTCTGATTTACAAACTTGGTTTCCTTGACTTACAAACTGTTCAAAAAATTGAGACTTGCGATCAGGATCATCCTTCAGAAGTCCATGAATTAGGCGCGGAATGTAAAGTTTCATATTGAGTTTTGTAAATATTTTATGTAATGATGTTTGTTTGATACCAATTTCTGAACTACCACTGTGAATTGATTTCTTTGGGCTTCTTACATATACCTCAGCAACTGTAGTCATATTTTCTTCAGCCTAACTATATACTAACTTTATGGATGCCCTGTATATATATATATATATATATATATATATATATAAATTAGAGATAAAACCACTATTAGGCAACTCAAGCAGTGATAGACATAAACTAATACATAAATAACAAAAAAATATAAATATAATTAATATAATATATATATATAAAATATAAAATTTTAATTTTTATATTTTTTTTAATAACCAAAAAGTATAAAAAAAGATAAATATAATATGAGTAACTTTTCCCTGCAAGTTTGGATATAATCCCTAATATTGTTATTATATATATATATATATATATATATATATATAGGTTGAGTACAGAAATTCGGGGTGAGTACTTGATAAATGTAAGCACCTGTATATACCGTTAGGTGGTGTAGGTGGGGGAGTAAAATGATCAAAATAAAAACATGATGCCAAGGATTCAGCAGTACATATGTTTCGGGCCTTTATTAGACAGATTTATAACAATGCATAATGTATGTCTGTGGCCTTCTTCAGCCGCGCACAACAACTTCTTCCACAAGGACATGTGTTACATCAAAAATTCTTGGTTGGGGATGCAAATCCTCTCATTCGCGTACGACATAATGCGGCAACAGCATAGAAGTGAAGCGTCCATCTCGTTATGCTGTTGCTGCATTATGTCATACGCGAATGAGAGGATTTGCATCCCCAACCAAGAATTTTTGATGTAACACATGTCCTTGTGGAAGAAGTTGTTGTGCGCGGCTGAAGAAGGCCACAGACATACATTATGCATTGTTATAAATCTGTCTAATAAAGGCCTGAAACATATGTACCGCTGAATCCTTGGCATCATGTTTTTATTTTGATCATTTTATATATATATATATATATAATATTGTTGACATCATAAGAATTTATAAAGTTTCTAGATAACATGGAATAACTCTTTTTAGGAATTGGTTCTTGAAGTACACCTAAAACTATAAGTAATATCATATAAATATTGGGTTGAAAAACCCTTTTTTGATAGGAAAAATCAAAGGCTGCCCCTATGAATCGAACCCACATCTCCTGTAGACATGACAAGCATTCTACTGTTGTATGAAAACAATCCTTCGAATTTCTTTATCCATTTTAGAAACTGTATTCTCACCAGTGTCAATTGTATGCTTGTGTGGGTTGGATGGGTTAGCCAACTCTGAGTCAGTTCTTATTTATGTCCTCTTAGACAAATCAGAATACCATGTCTCTCACTTGTATATTACATTTTTGGCTTGTTTTCTACAGTTGCAGACATTGCAGTAATGATTTCCATCATTTGGGAGTAGATTAGACCCAGCTATACCCTGTTTTTTTTTTTTTTCCTTCGGGAAGCCTTCTTATCTCCCTCAATACTGCACACCCTCAATTTAGGGGTCTTGTCTTGTGAGTTACCTAGAAACTTCACTGTCAGTGCTGCATGAAAGCACCCTGTACACACTGTAAAGTGGCTGGTATTAGAAAGGGTATCAAGCTGTAAAAATCATGCTAAAGCAGACATTTGAGTTTGGCATAGTCTTCTGGCATATCTACTTCTGTCAAACTGTCCAACCCCTGCCAGCATGGGATATGGATGTTAAATGATGATGGAGAGAAAAATTTCATTTCAAATCACAAGTGTTAAACACATTGCCAAATTTCTTTTAGTAATATGTTTGATTATTTATATATATATATATGTGTGTGTGTGTGTGTGTATGTATGTGTGTGTGTAATGTAAAGCAGATTGTATGATGCTTGTGTATGAACGGTTGTACTTCATTGTAGTGGGACAGGGACTCTAAATGCAGAAGACATGCATAAACTCGAGAGTAATGAAGCTAGTATGTTGTAATGCACATGTAACATAAATGTGCATGTACAATAAAGTGTAATAGAGATAAAGAAGTGTCAATCATTTAAAGTTGATGGCAAATATGGAAGAAGACATGGGATGAAGTAGTGAGGACTGATTACAAGATGTTAGGCTTCACAGACTGAGATGTCTGGTTTTATGAGGTTCTTGAGAAGACCCACCCACCTCAGCAAAACTGAATTCTAGAAGTACTGTGTTACACCCATATGTAACATTAAAAAGCTTTTCACACACCTTACCCTAATAAACGAAACTACATCTCCCCTTCGCCTCTTCCTCACTCCTGCAGCCCAGTTCTGTCCTCACTGCCCCACCCACTGTATCATTGTGATCCTGTTTCCCTCCACCCAACCACTCTGTATAACCAAGGTTTCACTAGATGCTGCATTCCACCCTCCCCGCTTTGCATTCTCATGAATTCTCTACTCATGCACCCTTAGCAATGCTCTACCATCCAATTTGTATTCTCATCTCTATACCTTAAGAGTATCTCCTGGCATATCACCACCATCTCTCTCAATCTCGTTCTCTTCCACTCTTGTTTTCCCTCATTCTCAATTACTCTCTCTATCTCTCTCTCTCCAACAATGGTAACCATATATCTCTTCTACAGCAAGACACCTGCTTCTGACCCTCTTTTATACTCTAATCCCTCATCACCAGGCACAAAGGGACATCCTTCAATACCATCCCACCTCTCAGAGGACTTTTGTCTTGCAAGTTACTTGGTAACCTCACTGGTGTTGGTGCCACATAAAAAGCATTCTGTCCACATTGTAAAGTGGTTGGCATTAGGAAGAGCATCCTGCTGTAAAAGCCATATGCAAAGTAGACCTTACCAGTGCTGGTGCCATGTGAAAAGCATTCAGTTCACGTTATAAAGTGATTGGCATTAGGAAAGGCATCCAGCTGTAAAAACTGTAGTGATGCTACTGTGTAGGGTTCAGCGCGCATGCGCAGAATGGGACTACTTCCGGGTGGCCACCGGAAGTCTTCCCCATGCGCATGTGCGGGAAATGATCCCTAAGGCCCGCTAAACTCGATTCATTCTCTCTGGCCGTCAGCCCTCGTGAACAGACGTGCATTCGTAGACTCTAATAATTACACCGACTTAGCCGCGGACGACATCGAACCACTTCAACCAACGAACAAGAAGCTGTACAACAGATTCGGCTGTCGTTTTCCCATCAGATATACGTACACCATCGCAATTAATAAACAAACTGCTGTCTTTCACCGATAACCTGACTTCGTCTGTTATATCTTACTAAATTGTATGTGACAGGATCGGATCGACACCCTTTCAGTGATACCGATACCAGATCCTGTTACAAAACCATGCCAAAACAGACAGTGAGGCTTTGTGTAGTCCTCTGGCTTGCCAGCTCCTGTTGAGCTGTCCAACACATTGGCATGGACAAATGGATGTTAAATGATAATGATATATAATCCAAATAAGAGAAAGAAAGACTTTGACACATCTTTAATGATCAGTACCAACTCTTTTCTGTACCAACTCTGCTTTGAATGCCAGTTTATGCAAAAGTTCAAAGTGAAAATTTATGTAATATTTGTGATCTTAGACATTAGAGTAGCACTTTCTCAGACCTTTATCAAATGTGCACTTTTACATGGTGTGTCTGCCAGACTTTGCATTTTGCTTATATCAGGAAGAAACAAAAAGTAAATAAAAGCATGGTTAGGAGATGAAAGAAAAAAATGATGACGAAAGAGGACAAGAACATTAAGAAGTTAAAGATGGAGAATTGGTAGAAGCAGAAGAAAGAGAAAGCTAAACAAATAGTTGAATGGTAGAAGTGAGTTAGTGTTTACAATTACAAGTAAACCGACAGACGCCAGTATCAAATTACAATTGATGGGTGAAATATCATTTCAGTTTAGTACAAGCGACAAAATTAAAAAGGCTAAAAGGGAAAGAAGGATGAAATTAAAAACAATAGCAATACTAATAATAGGAAAAGGATAATCCTTACTACTAAATTATGGGGGAATGGACTAGTTGATTATATTGATCCCAATGTTTCACTGGTACTTAATTTATTGACCTCGAAAGGATGAAAGGCAAAGTCAACCTTGATGGAATTTGAACTCAGAATGTAAAGACACAAAGCATTTTGCCTGGCATGCTAACGATTCTGCCAGCTCACTGCCTTGATAATAATAATGATACTATTAATAATAAAGACAATAATACTAGTATTATAAATAATGACAATAGCAATGATAATAATCCTTTCTACAAGGCCTGAAATTTTGGGTAGGGGTCTAGTTGATTACATTGACCCCAGTGTGTGACTGGTACTTATTTTATCAACCCCAATAGGATGGAAGACAGAGTCGACCGGGGCGGAATTTGAACTCAGACTGTAAGGCAGGAAGAGATACCACTAAGCATTTTGCCTGGCATGCTAATGATTCTGCTAGCTCTCTGCCTTAACAACGATAATAATAATAATAATAATAATAATAATAATAATATAATAATAATAATAATAATAATACCACTATTAATAATAATAAAGACAGTAATACTAGTATTATAAATAATGGCAATAACAATAATATGAATAATGATAATGTTCATTAACCACTAAGGGTTCACAAAAACATTGGGGACAGTACAGGACAATACAATGTGGGGTTAGATAAAAGGCATGTAAAAAATAAAACAATCTCAATGTAAATTATAACAATGAATAATTCCCCAAAAGAAGGAGACTTCTTAGGGCTGCTTGTGGAGATCCCACAAAAACCAGGATTGTGCTGACCACTAGGACAAGTGCTCTCTTTACATTGTCCTCCTTCAACTAACAGGTGCATGCTTAGTTGGACCATTCACTTGGACCATTCTTGCAACATTCACCCACCTTTTAGTAAAATTATGGGGAAGCAGCACTTCCCTTTCCACCCTCACTTTCCATTTCAAGTTAAGCTTAAGAAGTTGAAGGCTTGGCCAAAGAGGAAAGTGTCTGTCTTCAGCCCTTTCAATATGGTTCACCACATAACCTCATTTGCTAAGGCTACCGAGCAAAGAAAGACAATCCTGCCACCTTCCTTCCTTTCGCTTGGAAGTCCTGCCAGTTACCCCCTGGTAGTACTGCGAAGTCAAGGATTTCTGGAAATTATCCGTAGGCCCTGGCCCAAAAACTTGAAACAGACCGACCAGTTGATTCTCACCAACGCCCAGAATCTCCCCGAGAACATCATTGTACTTGCCTGCCACTAACCCTCTATAGAAGGCCGGAGTAGATCTTCCACTGACTGCTTTTCCTGATTGACAGAGGACTGTGAGCACCTGACAACACTCTGTTTATGCTTGATCCAAGACTGCAGCTCAGTCAAAGAGACAAACTGCGGAAAATCCCATCTGAAAAACTATGACCATACCTTCTCACCATCAAGGAAGTACTGGAGATGCCATAACTTCAGCACATGTTTGTACATCAGTAGCCACAGCATGCCCAGCCCTCCATTCAGCAGATTTTTATAGCAAATGGAGCACCTGAACAAAGGAACTCATTCCTTTCACAAAAAAAACAGAAGGGTGGAAAGTAAGCTAGCAGAAGTATTCTGCTGACCTTAGAATGTGACATGCAGAGACATAACAGAAAGGGAGAAAAAGAGGGAAGAAGTTAGTAAGGGGTAGGGTGTGCCTTAAAGAGTTAGAGTAGAAACTTAAAATTAAGGAAGAAACCAAAATTTGGTTGGGATATTTATTAAATATTTAGTTTTGAATAAACATATAGCTTGTAATGAAATAGGGTGAATTGAAATTAGATACAATTCAAAATTAAAATATGTCTAGGAACAGTGGTAGAGTACCAAGACAGAGTTGTAAAATAAGGAGAAAAGTATATAGTGTTGCTATTGCTATATGTAAGAATATACATACTTATATACAGGGGTTGGACAAAATAATGGAAACATCTTAAAATTTCAAAGAAATTTATTTTAATATGGGGTAGGACTGCTTTTGGCAGTAATTACAGCTTGAATTCTACGAGGTATGGACTCATACAAATTTTGATTTGTTTCCAAAGGAATTTTTGTCCATTCTTCAGCTAAATCAGTCTCAAGTCCTTGTAGTGATGATGGTTAGGATATCAACTCCTTACTTGTTTTTTCTAAAATGCACCATAAATGTTCAATAATATTGAGATCTGGGGACTGTGGTAGCCAGATAAGATGTTCAACTTCACTAGAATTTTCCTCATGCCATTCAGTAATAATTTTAGCTGTGTGAATTGGTTCATTATCATCCTGAAAGATTGCGTTTCCCTCAAGAAACAGTTCCACAACCATAGGATGAATTTGATCAGATAAAATGCTTAAATAATCTTGACTATTAATTCTGCCTTGAAGAGAAACCATTGGGCCAGCGGATTTCCAAGATATAGACCCCCAGGTCATCACAGATCCTCCTCCATGTTTAACAGTTGGAAGAAGGTAGTCTGGGTCAAATGCTTCTTTTGGCTGTCTCCACACATATACTTGACTGGTGGTTGGAAATAAGATAAAGGATGACTTGTCTGAGAAAATAACATTCTTCTACTGCTCTAGGGACCAATTCTGTAGGTTTTTACTCCACTCTAAATGCTTTGCAATGTTTGTTTTTGAAAGTAGTAGTTTTCTGATTGCAGCCCTCCCATGAAATCCAGTTTCATGCAGCTCCTGGTGAACAGTTTTTGTGGAAACTGGGTTCTCGAGGTGGTCATTAAGCTCTGCAGTAATTTTGGGAGCTGTACTGTTGTGATCCTTTCTAACAATTCACATAAGAGTTCGATGGTCCCCATCTGAAAGTTTTCGTTTTCTTCCAGAGTTTTGTTTTGACGAGATTTTTCCCTCTTTCTCAAAGACTGTCATTACTTTCGTGATAGTACTTCTTGATACACCAAACATTTCGGCTGTTTTCATTACACTAGTGCCTGCCATATGAGCACCAACAATTTGACCTCTTTGAAAGTCCGATAGATCTGTCATTTTAATGAATTTTAATTACCTTTTTATGATGATATCTGAAAAGAAACGGCAATTTTAGCAAAACATTAAGCAATACTAATAATAAATCAAGAAACATAAAAATAAACAAGCTTTTGACAGTTTTATAGATATTTCAAAATTATGATGCTATTCGAAATCAAAATTAAATTCAATGACTGGCATCCATGCTAGTGGAGCGCTGAGAGTACCATACGAGCGTGATCATTGCCAGAGCAACAAGCAGGCCTCTGTGCCGATGGCACATAAAATGCACCATTTGAGCATGATCGTTACCTACGTCGCCTTACTGGCATTTGCCCTGGTGGCACACGAAAAAACATTCAAACGAGGTTCTTGCCAATGCTGCTGGACTGGCTCCTGTGCAGGTGGCACATAAAAAGTACCTGTTGAGCGTGGCCAATGCCAGTACCGCCTGACTGGCCCTCGTGCCGGTGGCACGTAAAAGCACCCACTACACTCTCGGAGTGGTTAGCATTAGGAAGGGCATCCAGCTGTAGAAACTCTGCCAGATCAGATTGGAGTCTGGTGCAGCCATCTGGTTCGCAAGACCTCAGTCAAATCATCCAACACATGCTAGCATGGAAAGCGGACGTTAAACGATGATGATGTTGATGCTAGGTGTTTCCATTATTTTGTCCAACCCCTGTATATCCATCTGTTTAGTTTGTTTTGAGCAAAAGCCTCAGAATGTTCTCTTAAAAGCTCCTATGCTTCTTGTTGTCAGCTACCACCTGTCAGTCTCATCTCCCAGTGGAATGGTTATACAGGTGGAACTCCTTTCAGCTAAGGATAAATATAATAATAATAATAACTTGTGGATGGAAATTCGAAGGTTATCCTACATGTCTATTAGTTAGGAAGTTTTCATATTCATAAGATATCTATCATAATAATGAGCTTGTTTGTAAGTTTGTCCAAAATCATGCAACAAGAGAGTAGACGTCAGCATAAGTAAGAGTAAAAAAAAGGGAAGAGACAAAATGGTAATAACAATGAGAGAGGGATTGGTATCAAACACCTCTCGCCCTCTCCCTCTCTCTTTCTCTCTCTGAACAAAAGCCTTTTCACTTTATTGATGAACACTGCCTCGCTCTTTCTCTCACTTTCTATTTACAAATGCGCACACACACTCTCTCTTTGTCTCTCACTCTTTTCACTCACTCTCTTTCTCTCTCTCAGCAACATTTTCATTTTTATTCAATGAACACTGATTTTTTCTGATAAACATTAACAACAATATATAAGATAAGTAAATAAGATTTTTGCACCTCAAAATTATATTTTTTGTGTCTCTATGGATGTTTGACTTTTCTGGAAGATTTTTTTTGTTTAAAAAACTGCAAAGTTAATAGAATATAAGATAAGTAAATATGTAGTAATTTTTAAGTCATAAAATTAAAATATTGTCTATTGAAAGAAAGCTTGATAATTGTAGTGGGCTGGATGTGATGTACCCACATCCTTTTTTCCAAGCTGAGATTTGAAATCAAATCTAAGGATTCTCACTCATCTGATCCTCCACTAGCCAAACAGGTGTGAAAGAAATTTCTTTGTCCTGTCAAAAAGTGATGAATGGGTTTCCCTTCAACCTATGACCTGAGCTGTGTCATTTAAGCTTCAAGTGGACAGGAGGTGACCTACATTGGTAGAAATTACTCTTGTGGTATGTCTGGCGGTGAGCTGGCAGAAACATTAGCACGCCAGGCAAAATGCTTAGTGGTATTTCATCTGCCGCTACGTTCTAAGTTCAAATTCCGCCGAAGTCGACTTTGCCTTTCATCCTTTCAGGGTCGATTAAATAAGTACCAGTTACGCATTGGGGTCGATATAATCGACTTAATCCGTTTGTCTATCCTTGTTTGTCCTCTCTGTGTTTAACCCCTTATGGGTAGTAAAGAAAAAGTATGTCTGTCCTTCTAGCTGTCATGACAACTATAAATACAGTCAGACATACGACAGATGACAAACTGCGGCTAGCGCGATGTAGCGGCAGGCCTGTGCAAGGCCTGTGCCGTTCGCCCGCGTCTCCGCCGCCGAACCGTGCGTGAAATCGAAAGCACGAAACTAAGCGGGCGGTGTCGGCCACGTACGCGTGGACCTAGCCGCGACCGATGTTGCGAGGTACAGGCGTTCGATACGGCGACGTGGTCCGTCTCGTAAATTCCCGAAAGATGACAAACTGCGGCCGCTGCCGGTAGCAGCGGGCCTGCGCCTGCCTTCGCCCGCGCCTCCGCCGCGCTACCGCGAGGCTGAAGTGCGGCTTGAGCGAAGCTGGCGCTCTCGCCCACGTACACGTGGACGTAGGCGCGATCGATGCCGTCAGTCGCCGGGAGTGCGTGGCGATATGCACCGGGTAAAAACAGCGACGTGGTCCGACCCGTGAGTTAAGGAGGTGCTCGGACCGTAAGCAACGGATCGGCCCCGGCTGGATAGTCACGCCTCTAGGTGACCGTCGCACCCCAAGGGGGTCCAGACTAATATGTAGGGTTGTGGTTGATCGGCATAGGTTAGCGTCTCGGAGGGATGTCCTCGTAGCTCCTTTTCTGACGACGGTTAGCTCCCCGTTTGCCGGTGCAAGATCGATTCTACACGGCCGGCGCGTCCTCGAATTTCCGCCGCCGAACCGCCCGCCTTTCAGACGCTGCGTTCGCCCGCCCGTTGACGCCCGCGTTTGCCCGCCTTCGCCCGCCTTTTGAAGCTCGCCTTTGTCCGCCTTCGCCCGCCTCTGGACGTCCGCTTCTTCACGCCCGCCTATTAGACGACCAATTTTTTGGTGTATCCAAGAAGTAAATGCAAGTGTTGAGTAAATAAATTATTTAAAACACAATCCGATGCTTTCCCATTGTTTTACTTTGATGTCATCCACATGCCTATTTTATTTGCTACCTCAGCATTTTTTGCTACACCATCTCACTACATAATATTGTCTGTTTAAAGAAAGCTAAATAGAAAAGGAAGGTAATTATAAATATTTACAAATACTTGCCGATACAGTGATGTTTGTAAATATTTATGAATGAAGAATTTTGCTAAGGTGGTAAGAGTGTGAAAGAGACAGAGATAGAGAATGTGTAGATCTTGCTTGGAAAAAAAAAGTCTCTGTGTATGCCATTAATATAATCCTGTGTAATTTTATACTTTGTATGGTTGTGTATAGAAATATAAACAAATTAACGTACATACACACACGCACACAAATATACTCATTTGTTTTGAAGTTTGTAATCTGTTGTATTAAATATATTTATCCACCTGCTATGGAGAATGAATCTGATAGAAGGCGATGGTTAGCCAGAGAGAGAGACAAAGGTGAAGAACAGCCAGTCTCACTCAGGAAGAACTGGATGCAAGAAGATTAAACAATACATTAAGGTTATTAAATCAATCACGAGAAGTGAGACAAGAGAGATGAGTGCAAAATGCAAGAAGACAGGCTTGAAGATGTCAAAATGAAAAGGAGCACCTAATTGCACAAAGGAGAGATATCCAAAAAGAGGGAGAGTGGCACAAAAGTGCCGAGATGAAACAGAAGAGCAAGCAGCAGTGAGAAGAGAATATCTAAGAATGAAAGCATCACAAAGACGATGATGAAACAGAAGAGGAAGCAGCATAAAGGAGAGAAATCAATGAGAAGAATGGAAGAATTAAACGAACCATCCAAAACAAGGCAAACTCATTGCTGGTAGGGTTTTCACTAGAAACGTAGTGCTGAAGCAATTACTGAGATAAAGGTTGTAATGTTTTTATTTTGATTTTATTATCTGTATCATTTTCATGCTGTCATTTTTGACGGTACGGGTACACAAGTTATCTAAGATTATTCTTAATACACACAAACACAACTCACATAATACATATCCACAAGCAATCCCACTTGATTCAATAAGTGAATACCAGTTGCTTGACCTGCTAAAAATAACAACTGGATCTGTTCAGTTAAGTATGGCTGTGGAAGTTAAGTTTGCTTTGTAACTAAGTGGTTTTGAGTTTGATCCTGCTGTGCAGCACCTTGGACAAGTGTTTTCTATCTTACCCTTAGGTCAATCAGAGCTTCTGGAATAAAAACTGGTATTTGGAAACTATATGGATCCCATTAAAGGGGTCATTCTTGGTGATGACGGTAGACTTAATCCTTAACACAACTACATGATCCTTGGGGAACCGTCAACAGAGTTTGCTCTTCTGCTCTGATTTCAGGAAAACCTCTTCCCTTCAGTTACATGGGTTCCTGAAATCAATAATGGATACTGTCCTTCTTAATCATTAAAAAGAAAAAAGTTTCTAATAGTCCCTGAGGAATCAAAGTGAGCCATAATGGCCAATTCTGTTTGCTTGTATTCACTGCAATCATCAGTACTGTACACCAACCAAAATGAAATACATTCCGATAGTCATGATAAGCACTGCATATATACATGTGCAATGTGGGTCCAGACTAGAACTAAACCTTAACAACAGTCAAGTCAGTCACTTTATTGACTGATGGACAAAACTACAGGTTTAGTTTGACTGCTAGAAATAGGGAGAAATCTCCC
>NW_021832717.1:40000-43638 GCF_006345805.1 Octopus sinensis | reverse complement strand
ATTGTTCTTTTTTGTTTTGTTACGTCCGCAAAATTCGTTTTGAATTTGGCAGTAGAAGTGTTAATTGAAGTCATGTAGTGGTGTTGGTGTTGGCGGTATTAGCAGCAGAGGGCAGAAGGCTTGGATGTAGCATTTGACGTCGTAGTAGTGGTGTTGGTGTTGGCGGTGTTGTCTTTGGTAGGCGGCTTTGTGCCAATTTCGTTGTTGTTGTTGTTGGTGGTGATGGTGGTGGTGCTGGCATTCATGTTTTCGTTTGTATTCATTTTTGAAATCCCTTTCTCTGTCCCTTTATCATCAACAAGTGGTGGGGGAGTGAGGGAAATCTAAGTTAATGTCTTTGGTCGCGGCGATGGTGAATGCGACGTTAGATTTGTTTGTTGTTGTTGTGTTGGTGGGCGGTGATGGTGGTGACAGCGGTGTTCACGCTGCGATGTTTAGCAGCTAGTGGTAGCAATAGTGTTTTGCTACCGTTCTGCATGACTGGCGGGCTAGCCACGTGGTTTCTAGTTGCCATTTTCAAAATGAAAAATGACTAAAAAACCCACGAAAGTTTTGAAAGTTTTTTTGTAATTTCGCCATACAGGGGCGGAATTCTACGTGAATAATTCTCAGGTTTTTTTAGTGAATGAATTGCACAACGATTAAACAAAATATTTGACAACAAGGAGGTTTATAACATGTAGTAAAAGTGGCCAACTTACTTGGAGCCGATATGACTAGCGTCCGTCATTGTGATAGATAGATAGATAGATAGATAGATAGATAGATAGATAGATAGAATAGATATTTACTCCTGATCGAAAACTGCAGTTTCTGTTAGATTTCTCGTAACATACACGTGGGTATTAAGGATGAATATGTGTTCACATTCGGCTGTATATTTTTTGTAAGTGTTAGCTGGATACCAGTTATGCGATGGCGCTTGATCGCCTACATATTTAATCCTGGCACTCTCAAATTTATATTTGAAATGCTGCATTGATGAGGTGAAATAAGTTAGTAAATATAACTTCACTTTAATCCCGAAACGCGTATGTAGCTAATCTGAGTCGTGTGGATTCGTTATTTTTTTTCTTTTTGCCTACGTAAATAAAGTGTGTTACTATCTGGGAGATCTTTACGGTAGCAGAAAAGGAATTTTAACCCCTATTTCTAAATTCGGTGCGTGGTGAAGCAATTAGCTGACCCCTAACTGTAATTATGTTTATAAATATAGAATATTTGTATATATATATATATATATATATATATATATGGCTCAGTGGTTAGGGCGTCGAGCTCACAAGGAGAGAATTTGAAAGATACTTTGAAATGGATTCTAAACGGGAATATTTACACCCCGTTGATCAGTTCAGGTCACTTGGATACCGTAGCAGGTGAGTGATAGCAATTTTTTCATTATGTCATCCACGTTGTTGTAAAGAAAGGATGCTGACGTCAATTAGTCGACATACTGTGAAGAATGACATCACTGCTATGACAGATGCTACATGGTGAGATAACCATTTGGATAAGATCATGATACATATCTATTTTCATGTTGAGCATAGTTGTGGGGTATTGACGCAGTCAGATTATGGTCGAGTACGGTACTAGTAAGGCGGCGAGCTGGCAGAAACGTTAGCACGCCGGGCGAAATGCTTATCGGTATTTCATCTGCGGCTACGTTCTGAGTTCAAATTCCGCCGAGGTCGACTTTGCTCTTCATCCTTTCGAGGTCGATAAATTAAGTACCAGTTACGCACTGGGGTCGATGTAATCGACTTAATCCGTCTGCCTGTCCTTGTTTATCCCCTCTGTCTTTAGCTCCTTGTGGGTAGTAAAAAAATAGGTACTAGTACGCTGATTGGGAATAATCTCAGTCGGGGCAACAGGAATTAAATATCATCTGAGTTTAATGAGGTATTTTCGGATTGTTAGCGGCCAGCAGTTTACACTTTATTAACAGGGCGTATTTTAATGACATTGGAAAGGACGATTTTCCGATTGAAAGATATTGCAGGCTGTTGGATTATGTGCAGTTTTTCATTTAGACACACGTGACGAGTACGACCCCCATATGAGTTAGGATAATCCAATAGGTAAGTCGTTTCTTTGATCCAGAGTTTCCAGAGTAAGCGAGATAAAGAAGTAGATATTTCCCCATCTCTACACCTGAAAGATGGTATATTTTACATAACCTTCCCTTCAAATCCTTGGCATTTATGCTCGTCTAGCATCTCGATATTCTACTGTATAGTGTGAGAGTTGCTCTAGAGACCAGAGGATTTAATAGACAAAGCTTTCTGTTTGGTTAGTTGGTGAATTTCGGCATTTACAGATTGGGGTGTGAGGTCGCGACTGTGTTTGTGTGTATTTGAGTCTGTTGTGGTATATAATTTTAGAAGCGATGTAATAAGGTTTTTGATAATTATGGGTTCTTGAGATATGCTTTCTAATTAGCGTCAAGGAGCTTCGTGAGACGTCACTAGAAACATCTACGTTGAATGAAGGGGTAATCCAGATAATGCTTCTCTTTCTAACTCTCCTTGTGTTTGGGGATAGGGTACTCATGACAAGGTCCTTCTTAACACACCTGATGTTTGAAAATGAATCTCTACCGCCAAGAAAACTGCATATACACCAATAAGCTGCAGTAATCATCAATAGAGAAACCGACCTATCTTGAGTTCTACAAACACTCGTCTCTAGTTAATTCACACCAACATATTACGCAAACTGATACTGTGTTTTCCGGCATATAAGTCGAATTTTTCAAACTAAAATTTACAGCCAAATAGGTATGTCGACTTATACACCCAAAAGATTTTGGAGAACCAAAAATCCCGCTTGAAATGCAACAGGATTTGGAAAGATTGCGATCATGTTTAATTGTTTATGCTATATTTTATTGCTACGTACTACGTCAACTAGTATGCCGTAAAATGCGGTATGTAACATGCTACTGTCATTGAAACATCATTCCCCACGGAATGTTAATGAAGCCAACGTTTCGTCTGTTCAACTACGTGGATTATGTAATGAACAAAAGTGCTCTCGCGGAATGCCTGAAGTATCACCGTGACCTGAACTGACCAACGGAAATTTAATATTCTCACAAAGAAACCAAATTCTCTTCACTCTCATTCCGTGTAGCTGTATATATTATATATATATATATATATATATATATATATATATATATATATATGAATGTAATAATAGCCTTTCCATTTAAAGTTTGAACGCTTCAGTCAATTTTTAATATTTTTTGTTTTAAACCAGAATAAGGCGGGGTGCTAGCAGAATGTTTGGCGGCATTTCGTACGTCTTGCCGTTCTGAGTTCAAATTCCGCTGAGGTCAACTTTGCCTACTCAACATCAAATGACTTAAAGTTTTGTGGGTGCGAGGACAGGCTCGTCTTATTAGACATTAGAATAGTGGCGGATTTGAGACAAACTCATGATGGTTTCTAGATCTTAGGCCTCCATTGGTCAGCCCAGGCCACGTGATGTTAATTCTGTGAATGCGATAGCAGTATATATACCAGCTTATATTTATATTCCGAGACCTATTAACAATGACGATTGGAAAGGAAGCTTGACTTTTGGTTGTTAAATGTGATGTAGGTGGTCGCGGACGTGTGGCGAGACGGTTC
>NW_021832717.1:30000-35000 GCF_006345805.1 Octopus sinensis | reverse complement strand
ATGGAAGAACACCTTTCGTCTTAAAACCACAGATGGTCGTTTTTCTTCCAGCGCTGATTTGAATGACTTGTTGAATGACCAAATCCAAGCTTCCCTGGTAGTTCCTCAACAGTTGCGATGGGATTTTGTTCCACCAGCACGTCCTCGTCGAGCTCTACAGATCTTCCTGGTGTGACGCTCGTCCTCCAGGCTGTCGTTTGCAGCTTGGAATTTCTGGAACCACGGTTGGCACTGGCTTATATACTGCATAAATATGCCGAATTTGCTCCTTTGTCACTTCCATTATAGCTTTGAAAAAATAACTATTAAAATCGAACTGCAATCTTCAAAACTTGCACTAAGAATAAGGACAAGGTAAAGGTAAAATTACTACCTGCTTTTATAGCAAGTTGATGCAGGCAATTTACCCCATCCCCCTCCGACTTTTATTTCATGCAATTGAAAAGACCGCATTACTTATGGGATGACCCAAAATATATATATACATATGTATACAAATGTGACCTCGTGTGTACCGTTGGCGATTTTTTTCCTCTGCCTTCCCTTGTCTGGATCTTTCCTTCTCCTATGTTTCCGACGAAGAGCTCCGCTCGAAACGTTAAACCCTCCTTCTTTCCTTCTTTCCTGAGCGTCCAATAGTACTTTATTTGTTCCACGTCCTCGCGTTGTTGTGTTTTTTGTGTTTTCTTGTTTGGATTAACTATATATATATGTATATATATATATATATATATATATATATATTATATATATATATATGTATGTATGTATGTATGTATATCTATGTACATGTATGTATACCATGTATACCAACATACATTGATAACTACAGTTACCTTTAATGAATGATACTCCCTAATCCTTCGATGGTGAAAATGGTAACTACTTATATCCTTTCTTAAGGATATTCCTTAATTCTTCCTCACTGAAGACGGTATAATTGGCTTATATGGGAATTTTGGCTCATTTCCACAGCTGCTCTGGAAACAACTGCAAGAGACATTATGTACTATTTCTTAATCCCTCTTTCATTCTAAGAACTCGGTAATTATGTTTGAATTATAAATTCCATGCTCTAAAGTAATTCATGTTTTGCGCGTTCAGTCTTTCTAATACATACATTCACATATATATGAGTACATATGTGTGTGAGTGAGTATATACATGTCTATATATTTACTTACATATAAATATACACACTTTCTATACCTATCTATCTATCCATATATATTTGCATATATGTAATACATATATGTTTATATATATATATATATATATATATATATATATATATATATATGTGTGTGTGTGTGGTTGTGTGTGTGTGTATATATATGCATATATACATATATATGTGCGTGTGTATAAATAAATATATATAAATGGATATATATATATATATGCATATATATATATATATAGATAGATAGATAGATAGATAGATAGATAGATAGATATATATATAGATAGATAGATAGATAGATATATATATATATATATATATATATATAATATATATATATATATATATATATATATGCTTACATATACGTATGTGCATACATGTGAACTTATATATATATACATGAACACGCATACATACATGCATACGTATGTACGTACATACATACATACATACATACATACATACATACATACAAACATACATATATAAAATTAAATAACAGTGATATAAAAGTTATCACTAAGCAGCGTGAAAATCTGGCAAACGTACCAGTTATAATAGTCGTTGATCATTAGATCAAACGGTTAAAGGCGGTGGTATTATATTTATCAACATGAGCCATCGCTTTTGTTACGAGTTTTCAACAGATGATTGGTGGTATGTTCATTTGTCATATAATTATATATTCTTTATTAATTTATATAATCCATGTTGAGTGCTATAATTATTCCCCCAGCTGCAGAAACGATCGTAATGCCGCCACCTTCATTTCTTTCAGCGTTTTATATGCATAAATGCGTATATACATACACGCACGCACACACACACACACACACACTCACATACAGACGCACATACACACGCACACACGCACACGCAAACATACATTCATACATACATTCATTTCGAAAGGTGGAGTAGATGAAACAGGGACAACTGAAGAAGGGGAATATTCTTTATGTTGCCTGTTTCGTTTCTCTGTTTCTTTCGTTGTTCAAAAAATTGTTCGTTTTCTATGTTTTTGTTTTTATGTGTTTTCGTTTTTCATTGTGTTCAACGTTTTTTTTATATGCATGTATATATAAAGGGAAGGTTTACGAAAATAAACAAAAGACGAAGGCAGGTGGTGTACAAACAAACAGATGTATTAGTATAGCGCTCAGGAATAGAAAAAGTATTTTTTACGTTTCGAGCCTACGCTCTTCTACAGAAAGATACACAGAAAAAAACAAGGAAACAAGGAGAGAAAAAAATGTGTGTAGTAGCTAACGATCTATCATGGCGTCTGACTTCATATGTAGGTATGTATATATATGTATGTATATATGTATGCATATATTTATATATCATTTATATTATTACATTCATATATACATATATACATATGTAATTATTGGGGCACTGGGATATATAACACACTGCCTAGATACCCAACTTGGGAAATTAGGCTTCTCAATACCAGAAAGAAGAAAGCTGATTCGAAGACTATAGATCCAAGTCATCATTTAAGAATATATCTAGATATGCAGCTGTGTGCATGAGACTATATACATAAAACAAAATATACAAATCTGCACATATACATACATGCATGTAAACATACATACATACACACATGCATACATACATACATACATACATACATACATACATACATACATACATACATACATGCATACATACATACATGCATGCATGCATACATACGTACATGCAAAAATGCCTTGTTGATGTTGAAATTCCAATGAAGGAGTCTAGGATCTAGGTTAGAAACCAGACCTTTCTCTATTGGCGAGTTATCTTGAAATGAAACTGAATAATGACATACATACACGCGCGCGCGCTCATAAATATATACATGCTTACAAGCATACATACATTAGACAATGAGCAAAAAGAAGACAACGCGGGAGAGACAGGTTTTGACAAATGTTGCATTAGTTTAACGATTTAAAAAACAGCGAAATGCTCTTGACGTTTCAGACGTAAATCCTTCTTCAGAAAAATTAGGAAATATAAAGAAGAGGAAAAAGTTGAGGAAAAGACGGAAAGGAAAAGGCTGCGGATTCGGTTCTATGGAGGGACCGTCATAGTATTGCTTTGTCGTTTATCCAAAATAAGTGATTTTCCCGGTGTTTCAATAACGTCGTTATATATGTCTAGAGTTATTGAATATCCAGCGATAATAGTAGATTTCATTTTTAAGTCCTTGCTTTTAATTGCCTTTAAAGCAGTTTCATTTATTCATGTGTCACAGTGTCTGTCAAAGTTTCTCATGTGGAGATATGAACCGATTTGGTGCCTTCTATTTGGCGTCGCTAATGCGAAGTTGATTTAATTGATATCAACAGTTTTAATGCTTTTCTCGTTCTCTATTTCATTCCCATATCTCTCTCTCTCTCTTTCTCTCACTCGTTCACATAAAAATATATTTAGTACATAATGTCTATACTCGGAATAATATGATTAAAGATTTTATGAACCATTTTTTCTTTGATATTTGTACACAATTTTATATACTTACTTGATAACCAAAGAATCATTTATCCTACATACTCAGAGATACATCTATTGAGTGCAGTATATATACTTACTCATTATTCATTTTATCATAAAACAGAAGGTTTTAGGATTTGATTAACGCAAATTTACAGATTCGTTGTTATATTTATTGATAATATTTTATATATATTGGTTTCAAATTTTGACACAAGGCCAGCAATATCGAGGAACGCGGTAAGTCAATTACATCTACCCCAGTATTGAGCCTGAACTTATTTTATCGACCTCGAAGGTTGAAAGGCAAAGTCGACCACAGTGGAATTTGAACTCAGAGCATAAAGATGGACGAAATGCCGCCAAGCATTTTGCTCAGCATGCTAACTGTTCTACCAGCTCACTGCCATAGTCGCCATGATAGATCGTTAGCCACTATACACATTTTTTCTCCTTGTTTTTTCTGTGTTCCTTTCTGTGGAAGAGCGTAGGCTCGAAACGTAAAAGACTTTTTCTATTCCTGAGCGTTATACTAATACATCTGTTTGTTTTGTACACAACCTGTCTTCGTTTTTTGTTGTTGTTTTTTCGTAAACTCTCCCTATATTTTACATATTAATATATATGTAATTCAAAATAACTACCTTTTTCTTCCATCATATCTCTTAATCCTTTCTCAACTGAAGTTTATAACATTACGTTTAAATAACGGTTAAATGTATATACTGCATCCGGTAGTTCAATTACAACAGGCACAGGCCTCAAAACTCAATTTATTTATTTCAATAAATATAAATCTCGCCGCAAATCTCTTCATCGATTAGGCCTGGGATGAACTTGACAAAGCAAACATCAGATAGCCAGCTTGGTGATACCTTTGATTTTGTCATGTGGTGTCATTTGGTATTTTCCTTTCCCAACACTTTACTGCGCTTGTCAAATCCAGACATGACGATCAAGAAGAGAGTGATAGAAAAACGAGTAGAGGAATAACCTTCGTGGTTGTGTTGTATTAATATATTTAGTGTTTCTGCATGATATTTTTGTGTAATTCAGCTTCATTTATTTAAACATCTTCGTCATGTTCATTTTTCTGTGTCTGTTCCGTATCCCCAGGCCAAAGATTTAATTCCATCTGCCCCTATATTCAGAAACAGGAAAATTAAAACATGCGAACGATATACGTTATTGAAAAAAAAATGGCTGCCTAGTCATTGCGAAATTATTAAAAGAAAAGCCAGTTTGAATATCTCATTTAATGTCACTTTTTTTTTCTATATTATATTGTGAAATATAATTTTAATCATAAATAATATCG
>NW_021832717.1:22500-25000 GCF_006345805.1 Octopus sinensis | reverse complement strand
AAAAAATTTGCGCCAGCCTTTTAATCGTCAATGTGTTGCCGTCCATGATAAAGAAGTTTTGAATGCTTGCCATGGTGAGTCTACTGTCGTGAGAAAGAATCACTTCAAACTTGGTGTTACGAATTTTCTTTACATCAAGTTCAAAATTTTACGCCAGCCGTTAAACTGTCACTACGTTGCTGTCCGCCAGCCATGGTGACTCTACTATCCTCAGATTCTATCCCTTCAAACTTTGGTTTCCAATATTTTATTATTTTTATTCAGCTCGCAAGTTCGTCTGTCCCTTTTAAATTTAGCGTTTTGCTGTCTGCCTTGAAGCAGACCTTTCCATTGCCACTGCCTCATATTTCTGATTGATCTTTCTAAATATTTTATTTCTCAACAAACTCAAGATCTTCTGTTGTTTATAAATGGGAGGGAGATAGATAAAGATAGAGAGTAAGAGAAAGCGAGGGAGAGTCCGAGAGAAAAGAAAAGTAAAGAGTGGGAAAGTGAGAGAGAACGGGAGGAGAGAAACAAATACGGAGAATCATCATCATCATCATCGTTTAACGTCCGTTTTCCGTGCTAGCACGGGTTGGGCAGTGTGACCGGGGTCTCGGAAGCCAGGAGGTTGCACCAGGCTCCAGTCTGATCTGGCAGTGTTTCTGCAGGTGGATGACCTTCCTAACGCCAACCACTCTGTGAGTGTAGTGAGTGCTCTTTTCGTGCCGCCGGCACTGGTGCCAGGGGGGCTCGCAGTGGAAACGATCAGTTGGTGCTTTTTACGTGCCACCGGCACAGAAGCAATTCAAGGCAGTGCTGCAATCGGCCACGTTCGGATGGTGCTTTTTACGTGCTGAAAGGAAGCAACAGAAAGTCAACACCCACACTCTACCCGCGCGTAGAGCGGGTCACCTTCAGCTAGTATATATATATATATATTATATATATATATATATATATATATATATTAGATATATATATATATACTCTTTTACTCTTTTACTTGTTTCAGTCATTTGACTGCGGCCATGCTGGAGCACCGCCTTTGATCGAGCAGCTCTACCCCGGGACTTATTCTTTGTAAGCCCAGTACTTATTCTATCGGTCTCTTTTGCCGAACCGCTAATTGACGGGGACGTAAACACACCAGCATCGGTTGTCAAGCAATGCTAGGGGGACAAACAGACACACAAACATATACATACACATATATACATATATATATATACATATATACGACAGGCCTCTTTCAGTTTCCGTCTACCAAATCCACTCACAAGGCTTTGGTCGGCCCGAGACTATAGTAAAAGGCACTTGCCCAAGGTGCCACGCAGTGGGACTAAACCCGGAACCATGTGGTTCGTAAGCAAGCTACTTACCATATATTCCAAGTTATGTCATACTCCATACATGGGTTCGCATTTGATGAAGTCAAAGCCATCCTTAGAAAGGGTGAAAATACCAGAATTGTTGAAAAAAGGACATCTAAGTTTGTGGAAATTCTTGACGTAATAGAGCAAAATGGATTTCTTTTTTCAAATCAGAATTAGTACCCCAGAATTAGTAGGAAACAGGTTTCCAACATCAGACAACAAAACCCTGTACCCCAGTATTATATATATATATACGTATATATATAAACTGGTTAACAGAGTCTGCATAATTTGATGTCTTCCTGTTTCTCAGGAAATCAGTTACAACTGCAACAAAAACATTCCATGCTTTTTTTCAATGCCAAACATGGTCTCCAAAAATAGCTCGTCCTGAAATAGCTAATATGTGGCCCATCAAACACCCCAACCTTAATTTTCTCACGAGACAAAGCTGGAAAATTTTTGCTTAAGTATTTGAAGCAGTCGCTGTCTCAGTGTTTCAACACTTGTCTTGCACACTATGTGGGGCACCCAGGTTTTGTCTTGTCACCCAGTTTCATGCTTAAGGAAGTAAGGTAAGCTTTCTCCACAAAATCTGTGATTTTGTTTCACTGCCTAATCCAGAAATAAGCAGAAAACTTCGGAGCTGTTTTTACATTCCCTTCTCCTACAACTGGCTATATTTCTGAAACACAAAATATATTCAAGCCAGTTGTCACCTGGGAAAAGCATTTTCAGTATAATCAACTGCAGTGACGGACAGGGTCTAAAAATATTGGTTACCAGGAGACTAAGGGGGGGGGTCACCCACAATTACAATGCTATCATTTAATTTTTTTTTTAATCATTCTTTTCAACTGTCTACAAACACAGCCAGGCTGAAAGAATTAATGCATTCTTGCAGGAGTGAAAAGAAACTCTCAAACTTGAGGGGATGGGCTCCTTAGATACTAACACGGGCCCCATATATGGATTCTAATGGCGCAGGGGCCCACTTGCCATCGGGTAAGCTGACAATAAGGCCAGTCCGCCACTGGTCAACAGCTATAAAGTAACCAAATGCAGATTTGTGTTGGCAAAGTTCCATAAAGAGCATACATACGATGAAGTTCCTTTTACAGTTCTTTGACCTTGCTTAACGA
>NW_021832717.1:10000-20000 GCF_006345805.1 Octopus sinensis | reverse complement strand
AAAAGAAAGAAAGAGACCTCAATATTATGTAAATAGAGGAAATCTTTATATATAAAAGTGAGGTTGTGTGTCTGACTCCTACGATTTAGATTCCTAACTACTCCCACATTTTGCGGTGCAGTTTAACCAAAACCGAGTATCTTATAGTCGTAATTCATATCGAGCCCGTCTGAGTATTAGCGCGCATCTACGATGAGTCTACGATTTAAAAAAAAAATTTACCATCAATTTTTCCCATTTTTAATCCATTTTTGACATATATAAGGGAAGTAACTCTCTAAAATTTATTATTAAATCTCAGAACGTAAAAAGCTACAGTAACACCCCTCCCCCTTTGTGGTTAGCCATATTGAGATGGCTATTATACTTTACATCTCTAAAAATGCTTATATAATTATTTCCCTTACAAACCCGAGCAACGCCGGGCAATACTGCTAGTCTTAAAATAAAATGAAACAAAAACAGGTTCGTTAAATCGGCGATTTAATTGGAAATTTCCTGTGGTCTTTTATCGCGTGTCCTTTTTTTTTTTTAGTTTTAGTGCACCTGAGCACTATACAACAAATTCATATTCATTAAAAAAAAAATTTTTTAACCTCGAACTTTTTTTTTTCCTGAATTCTCACTTCATACTTCGAATGACATGAGGTTTGATGTCTCGTAAATTCCGTCTATATAAATCTGAGGGAAACGTGTCCGGTTTGAAGGAAATCAGATGAGATATTTGCAAATGTCAATATTTACAATTAGCGAGTATCTCTTATTATAAAAGGCAGATTTTATCTGCCTCCCTTTGTCACTTATAGAAATCTACAATATAGGATTTCTTCAATTACAATTTACCTAGCATTTTTAAGAGTAGAATGCATCGGGTCATGCCAGGTCCAGTTTTTAAAATTTAAACTCCAATTAAGCAAAATTTACAGAAAACTCACATTCTGGTGTGTATGTCAAATGCTTTTCTTAGTCTGGTTTACAGCACACGCAAACGCACACACACAGTGTGCAACGAATAAATTGAAACTAATTCACTGTGTGTGTGTTGACAGGTAGACAATAGAATGCGATGGCGATGTAATATTTGTTTCTGTCTATCACGCTGATAGATACATGAGTAAAATGTATGGCAAGCTAAGAGATAAGAGTGAGTGAAAATGTTCTTGGAAGAGAGTAAATAGCGACAGAGTGATTTGAGGAAGACTAAACTGAAAGTATGAAACAGTGTTTATGTATAAACAGATGACACTTATATATAGTTATGTATGCATCCGTTTAACCCTTTCGTTACCAAACCGCCCGAATTTACTTATTCATATTTAAATGAGAATATCAGAGTAAATCTCTTTAGTACATTCGTGAAAACACGTATTATACTTCGTAAACACTTCAAATACAGTTTTGTACAAAAATCGAAGTGTAATTTTAATTCCGTGAATTATGGGAGATTTTTTTCCGAAATTTGTTCCTATTGTGTTTTCAAAATTTGTAATTCTGACAAAAAATGGATACGAATTTCATTATATCAAGCAGCGAGTCAGAATTCGAAGGATTTTCTACTGAAGACCTTCATAAATCTAACTCTATGACTGAAAAAAAAAAAGCATCTTTATATAAGAGTGAAGTTGTGTGTCTGTCTCCTACGATTTAGATTCGTAACTACTCCCACATTTTGCGGTGCAGTTTAACCAAAAGCGGGTATCTTATAGTCGTGATTCATATCGAGCCCTTCTGGGTATTAGCGCGCGTCTACGATGAGTCTACGATTTAAAAAAAATTTACCATCATATTTTTCCATTTTAATGCATTTTTTCGCTTTTATATAAGGGAAGTAACTCTCTAAAAATATCTATGATGTGTCAACGATTTAAAAAAAAAATTTACCTTGATTTTTTTTCAATTTTTAATGCATTTTTTTGCTATTTTTTGGCTATAACTCTCTAAAAATGCTTATATAGTTATTTCCCTTACAAATCCGAGCAACGCCGGGCGATACTGCTAGTATATATATATATATGGATGCATGGATGCATGGATGCATGGATGGATAAGCTGTGTGTATACATGCTCATATTTTCGTACATTTATGATAGCCCATGATGGCTGTATTTCACGTATATGTAGCTTTAATTTGCCTCGATATCTGTGTCGACATGGTCTTCTACTTGTGACTGTGCGCGACAGCATTTACTATTTAATAGTTGAAGTGAAAATGTGAATGAGTACATATACATCCATACAAATGTGTATGTGTATATATGTGTATGTATATATATATGTGTGTGTGTGTGTGTTTGGATGGATAAATAGATAGATAGATAGAGATAGATAGATAGATAGATAGATAGATAGATAGATAGATAGATAGATAGATAGATAGATAGTTGGATAGATGGATGGATAGATAGATAGATAGATAGATAGATAGATAGATAGATACAAAGACACAAACATATATATGGATGTATATGTGTACGTCTTTCTACCTTTATATACATCAACATACACACATGTATATGCGCACATATATGCGTGTGTTTGTATACATACTTATTATATGTACATATATACTTACATATATATATGTGGCATATATATATATATATATGCATACATATATGCATATATATATATATACATACATATATATATATATATATATTACGGAGATGTACTCGCATAGCAAGTAATTTGATCTGAGATCGTGTGCTGAAACGAAAACAATTGCAGCGTGGAAGGTGTTAAGAAACACACAAAAGCCGTTCGATTCACTTCAACATTTAAGTTTAATTTGTCAAAATATTTTCGTCGCTAAAATCCGCGACCTGTTCACTGACAAAGTCCGTGCTGCATCTAAGAAAGTAACATTTAGTTTGTCATATATATGTACGTATGTATGTGTGTATGTATGCATACATGTGTGTATGTATGTACGTATGCATGTACGCACATACGCCTGTGTATGCATGTATGTATGTATGTATGTATGTATGTATGTATGTATGTATGTATGTATGTATGTATGTATGTATTTACATACATACATACATACATATATGTATGTGTGTGTATATGCACGCACATACACTCTATAAAATATAAAGCTATAAACCTGTAGCGATGGATGGACGTAGAGTGACCACTCATCACAACGCTATCAAATTTCAACTTCCTACGACCGAAGCTAGAAAGTGAATTTATGACACTTGCTCCCAAAACTATACCCTAAAATCTATTATCAGATTTTTATCTCTATATCACAGAACTAAAGTTTTACTTAAATGTTGAAGTGAATCGAACGGCTTTTGTGTGTTTCTTAAATGGCTTATAAACACCTTCCACGCTGCAATTGTTTTCGTTTCAGCACACGATCTCAGATCAAATTACTTGCTATGCGAGTACATCTCCGTAATTCCGAAAGCTTGAGCCAGGCTACCAAAACTCTGAGGACAGCCGTTACTTGTTGCTTGAGAAGAATAACAGCTAAGCAACAGCTTCATTTCATTAGACACTGCATCTCACTGAAGGTTTACCCGAAAAGGATTTACAATACAGTCGAAGCACTGAACCTGAAGAAGGGACAAGCGTCGAGACTAAAACGCATTTTAATGACGAACCTGAAGTCCGAGCTATACTAAAGTCCTTGCCACTAAAGACAAGGAAAAGCGAGATGCCCTCGCTAAAGTGAAGGACTTACTTACTAATCAAGAATTCAAACAGTTGAAAGAACTACTCCGTCGTGAAAGTAACTCTGTATGGAACAGGTGCGTACAACACTTTGAAGAGAAACTGACATGGACGATACAACTACCATACAACCAAAAAACAACTAAACAGTTTGTCAAAACTGAATCGATAATACATGCCTGACTATAACCGTTGCTTTTATGATAAACGTGACATGTCATTCGACATGAAAAGGGTCTACCCTACCAACTTACCCTTCAACAAAAGAGTATGCATGACACCCTATACTGACGCTGCTTTGGAAGCGAAGTTTACACTTACTAAAGCCAAGATTCTATCAGCCTTCTCCAATTACACCCAAAGGCATATACAAGAACGATCAGTAAATAAGACCCACGACCTTAACATCAAAATTAAGAAAGGCCTTAACATATTAAAAAGACGCATCAAAAACAGAGAGATTGTATGTTTCCCGACTGACAAATCAGGTAGGATGTCTGTTGACAACATACCTAATTACATCTCGAACATGCAACCACACATCAGAGACATGACAGAAACCACAACACTCGAATATATCGAGAACGAAAAGATCGTCAATGCTCACATGGGGATGTGGAGTATAATTTTCCAGTCGGAGAAGCGCACAGCTAACAACTTTTTAACCACCAACAACGAAATCCCACCCCTATATGGCCTTCGCAAAGATCATAAGAGCCACACGGACCATATACTTGGGCCACCCACCCGACCCGTTTGTGGTGCCAACAATGCAAACAACCACAAAATATCATACTTTCTCTCACAATTCCTACGACCGTTAATAGAACTATCTGCGGATGTATGTGACAGTACTGAGGACCTCCTTAGCAGGATCCACGAATGCAACAACACGTGTGACCTCAAGAACCACATCGTGGGTAGCATGGATGTGGTATCACTATACCCCTCCATCGATATAGACTTTGCTGTCGATAAATGTATAGAAATAGTTAGTGAGAGTGGTATGATATTTAAGAATGTGGATGTATATGAACTAGGGCTCTTCCTGGCCCTGACGTGTACCAATGAATACCTGTCGCGCAATAACCTTCTATATGCTTGTCCCACCCGTAACAAACGCGGTAGACCACCTACCATTACCTCAGCTTACAGGAAGACTCACTGTGAGCGCTGGCAAGGATGGACAAAGCCGGACCACCCACCCTCAAGTGCACACGATATTAGAACCACCATCGCACATGCTATCGGTGTCAGCCTGAGATTTACGCTAAAAACACATATTTTTAAATTTGACAACAAACTGTATAAGCAAACGAAAGGCGGTGCTATTGGAGTGGGGATCGCCGGAGACGTTGCTAACCTCTTCATGGTATGGTGGGACAAGCGTTTTAAACAGTGCCTAGCAAACCGTAACATCCACTTGGCTATGTACTCTCGTTACGTCGACGACATTAACCTTGTTGTGAAATATAATACAGACACAGTTATGGGCCCTCTACCAAGTGAAGAACAGGTGATGACATCTATACAACACATAGCTGACTCTATCCACAGCAGTATAAAACTTACCATAGACTACCCCTCTAAACACCCCAGTAAACGATTACCTGTCCTAGATACTGAGCTATGGATGGAAGATGCTATGGTTAATGGTACCATTAAACCATGTATACTCCACTCACACTATCAGAAACCGATGGCTAATCCACTAGTAATCCGTAGTGACTCAGCTATGTCGGATACTGCCAAATTCAACATCCTAGTGGCAGACTTAGTTAGAGTAATGAGGAATGTATCACCACTATGCCAACCACAAGAACGACAACAACACATCCAGCACTACATATTCCGAATGCAACGCTCCGGATACACACAAGACGATAGAGTCAGGGTGTACAAAGGAGCGAAAGCTAGATTCGAACGCATTCTAAGGAACGACGAAAACGGTATATGCCCCCTGTACCGCAACAAGTTCTGGAATAGGTTAGAGAGGGACACCAACAAAAAGATGAGAAACGTTACTTGGTACGATAACAGATTTCACGGAGTGATGTTCGTTGACGCCACACCTAAGAACGAGCTAAGTAAGGCATTCAAGAAAGTCCTGCGCACTACGGGCCTAAAAGTTAAAGTTGTAGAAAAGACAGGTAGGACTATCAAATCGGCATTATGCAGATCATATCCATTTGATAGAATCACCTGTCAAAGTAATTGTGCAGTATGTTCGACAAATCCACATGTAAATTGTAAAACCAAGGGCACTGTATACCAGATTAAGTGCCAGGAGGGAGCTTGCGCGGCTAACCCAGAGTCGTACATAGGTGAGACCTCTAGAAGCATCAATGATAGGTTCAAAGAACACCTGGAAAACTACATTGAAAGGAAGCCAAACTCCATCTTCTACCAACATGCTGTAGACTGCCGCAAGGGATCCTTAGGGGAGCTTAAGTTGAACATCCTATCAACACATCCCACCGATGCAATGTTGAGACAGGTCACAGAAGCTGTTTGTATACAAGAATACAAACCTACTCTCAACCGAAAGTCCGAATGGAATAACATCCAGATCCCATTCAGAAGGACTATTCTATAACCACCCCTCTCTCTCTCTCTCCCTTTCACCTGAAGTCCTTACATACAGGTTGCATTGCGTATGTGCAGTTATATACAACGGTATGAACAGACGTTGTTTGATACGAACAGTTGCACCTAGGCGTTGTATCCATTCACGGTTAGACGATGATGAGAGGAACAAACACACACCCACACACATATATATATGTGTGCGTCTATACAAACATATATGTAAATATGTATACAACCTTCAGCAAAGTAACAGTCATGTACACAACTTGAACGGACACATGCCAGTACACGGACATACGTTCACATACACATACACATGTACACACTCTCACAGACACATCTGCCCATTCTCCTAGACACTCACATACATACGTAGCACATGAATACAAACATACATACATACCTACGTATGGGCATACACACGTACATACGCACGTACATGTACGCACACACATACATGGGCACATGCATACGAGCGCGTACACATATATACGCACATGCGTACGTATGTACATACACACATACATACACACATACATACATACATACATACATACATACATACATACATACGCACATACATACATACGCACAATAGTAAAACTTTAGTTCTGTGATATAGAGATAAAAATCTGATAATAGATTTTAGGGTATAGTTTTGGGAGCAAGTGTCATAAATTCACTTTCTAGCTTCGGCCGTAGGAAGTTGAAATTTGATAGCGTTGTGATGAGTGGTCACTCTACGTCCATCCATCGCTACAGGTTTATAGCTTTATATTTTATAGAGTGTATGTATGCGTGCATATACACACACATACATATATACATACATACATACATACATACATACCTACATACATACATACATACATGCATACACAGGCGTATGTGCGTACATGCATACGTACATACATACACACATGTATGCATACATACACACATACATACGTACATATATATGACGAACTAAATGTTACTTTCTTAGGCAGCACGGACTTTGTCAGTGAACAGGTCGCGGATTTTAGCGACGAAAATATTTTGACAATTAAACTTAAATGTTGAAGTGAATCGAACGGCTTTTGTGTGTTTCTTAAATGGCTTATATACCAACCTTCCACGCTGCAATTGTTATATATATATATACGCTTCCAGCTTAGTTTTTCTTGGAGGGCTGGCCGTGATCTAGTAATCTCAAGATTAATCAGCCGAAATTACTACGATGATCGGTTCTTGCTGAAGACTGAGGGGTTCGAATGTCCTGTCCTTGTTTATTGTATCGTCTTCTATGAGTTATACGTTCTTGTCCATGTTGTATTTTTCTACATACCTTAACATATATTCCAGGCGCCCCGTACCCCCTTTATCATTAATGTGAACACATATTCTTAATAATTGGTACGACTCTCTGTTTGTCCTCTCCCTCTCTCTCTCATTTTTACTTTCGCTCTATTCATCTTCTCTTCTGATCCTTTGGTCTAGTCTTCCACTACCCTCCTATTTCTTTTCTCGCTCTGCACTCACAGGTCATTCTTCGACACCCATCCCTTCTCCTCTCTGATTCCTTCTTTCTCTCTCTTCTCTCTCTTTGTTGCGTTTTGTCCCCCTTTTCTCTCTCTCTCTCTTTCTTTTCTTTTCCTCTTCTCTGTCACGTGACTGTTGGCCGAAATCTGCCTTTCAGCTCCTGACTTTCGTCGTGTTAACATCGTTGTTCCTCGTCCGCCGCTATAAAGGCTTTTTCCAATGCGCCAGAGAAAAAATTTGTTTGCTTGTTATCAGTCGTAAGACACTTGTTGTTTTCACCGTTAATGCTTCTGTATTCCATTATTGTTTTTTTTTTTTTTTTTTTTTTTTTTTTTTATATCTGTCCCTTTTACTGTCCTGGTGTTCGTATGCATTCGATCCTTCTTCCAGGAAATCTACGCTTCCAGCTTAGTTTTTCTTGGAGGGCTGGCCGTGATCTAGTAATCTCAAGATTAATCAGCCGAAATTACTACGATGATCCGGTTCTTGACTGAAGACTGAGGGGTTCGAATGTCCTGTCCTTGTTTATTGTATCGTCTTCTATGAGTTATACGTTCTTGTCCATGTTGTATTTTTCTACATACCTTAACATATATTCCAGGCGCCCCGTACCCCCTTTATCATTAATGTGAACACATATTCTTAATAATTGGTACGACTCTCTGTTTGTCTCCCTCTCTCTCTCTCATTTTTACTTTCTCTCTATTCATCTTCTCTTCTGATCCTTTGGTCTAGTCTTCCACTACCCTCCTATTTCTTTGTCTCGCTCTGCACTCAGGTCATTCTTCGACAACCCATCCCTCTCCTCTCTGATTCCTTCTTTCTCTCTCTTCTCTCTCTTTGTTGCGTTTTGTCCCCCCCTTTTCTCTCTCTCTCTCTTCTTTTTCTTTTCCCTCTTCTCTGTCACGTGACTGTTGGCCGAAATCTGCCTTTCAGCTCCTGACTTTCGTCGTGTTAACATCGTTGTTCCTCGTCCGCCGCTATAAAGGCTTTTTCCAATGCGCCAGAGAAAAAATTTGTTTGCTTGTTATCAGTCGTAAGACACTTGTTGTTTTCACCTGTTAATGCTCTGTATTCCATTTTTTTTTTGTTTTTTTTTTTTTTTTTATATCTGTCCCTTTTACTGTTCGTATGCATTCGATCCTTCTTCCAGAAATCTACGCTTCCAGCTTAGTTTTTCTTGGAGGGCTGGCCGTGATCTAGTAATCTCAAGATTAATCAGCCGAAATTACTACGATGATCCGGTTCTTGACTGAAGACTGAGGGGTTCGAATGTCCTGTCCTTGTTTATTGTATCGTCTTCTATGAGTTATACGTTCTTGTCCATGTTGTATTTTTCTACATACCTTAATATATATATATATATATATTATATATATATATATATATATATATATATATATATAGATATATATATTGTTACGCGTCGTGTGTTTGTTGTATTGGGAGGACAACCAGTTGAAAACCATTGTTATTATTTAACGTATTTATTGACGTTGCTTGATTATACGGACGACATTAGTGTAGTGATACATTGTTTACTTAACACACAGTTTGTATTGTTCAACTAACAATAGTGCCAAGAGTATGGAGTAGTTTGGCATTCCGCAACACACAGATATGAATATGTTAACATCCCTTCTTCTTGAAAAAAAAAAGGGGGTCTCTTGGCAGTGAAGACAACTATGAGTAGTCTCCCTTGCTCCATGGATTTTCATCATGTCTTTTCTTTTTCTTTAGCGGTATCGAACCGGTGGCAGAATGTTCTTTCTCCTCATCTGGTGGATCTTCTGCTTCGCACCGGTGTCTGAGGTGTGTTGTACACGTTTTTCCTCGGCAGCTCTGGTGTTGGGCGGATGTGGGCCCTGTTGTTTCAGCTGCCTACCAGATTCTGTTTCTATCTTATTTGATCTTGGAGTTTCAGCTCTACTGACAACCTTTGCTGGGATCCATGTTTTAGTTATGGGATCTTGAGTATGCACATGTTGTCCTCCAAGCATCTCAGGTAAATGTGCATGTTTGTTGCAATGCCTCTGTGCTTGTTCTTGAGTGGCTGCTAGCTTGGCCCTTGTTTCTTTCTGGTCAATAGGAGGTTGAATCTTAGTTGGCAGGGTAGTTTTATACTTCCTGCCATTCAGCAATTCTGCTGGGGATTTCATATTAGCTCTCAGTGGAGTCGCTCGTAGGGACAGAAGTGCCAGGTGTG
>NW_021832717.1:0-5000 GCF_006345805.1 Octopus sinensis | reverse complement strand
TTGTTTACGTTATTTGGATATTTGAAAATACTGTCCTCAGTCATCTTATTTACTTCGTACATGGAGTCGCAATGGCCCAGTGGTTAGGGCAGCGGACTCGCGGTTTCGATTCCCAGACCGGGCGTTGTGAGTGTTTATTGAGCGAAAACACCTAAAGGTCCACGAGGCTCCGGCAGGAGATGGTGGCGATTCCTGCTGTACTCTTTCGCCACAACTTTCTCTCACTCTTACTTCCTGTTTCTGTAGTACCTGTATTTCAAAGGGCTGGCCTTGTCACTCTCTGTGTCACGCTGAATATCCCCGAGAACTACGTTAAGGGTACACGTGTCTGTGGAGTGCTCAGCCACTTACACGTTAATTTCACGAGCAGGCTGTACCGTTGATTCGGATCAACCGGAACCCTCGTCGTCGTAACCGACGGAGTGCTTCCATCCATTTATTTCGTTATTTACCACCAATATATAAGCATTCGTCTTTTAAATAGACACCCCTGATGAAATCCGTACATAATGTGGGGTTCTTTTACATCTAACATGCTTCAAATCGTCGTGATGATTCGAAGCACTGTTCGCCTAGTGGCCGGATTGAAACATGTGTAGGCACTTTTTATGCTCAGGTTCCATGATGGTCTTGATCCTTTAATCTTATGTGCATAACATTGTTTGATATGTTTTCAACATGATACAAATTAAACTAAATAAGTATCCATTATATTTCTTCCCCATTTTCTTATATTAACATAATACAATATTGTACGGTTTATCCCTATATATTGTGGATTTTCTCTCATATTATAAATCGATAAAACCAGTTGATATCCGGATATTAAAATCCCTAACGAGGAAATTACATCCTCATAACTGACTATATATATATAATATATATATATATATATATATATATATATAATATATATATATATATATATATACACATATATATACAAGATAAGAATTTGTGGTAAATTCATTTCACCTTTGCCCATATAATACAGTAAATGAATTGATTGCATCGCAATCATTAACATTTATGTATTAACTTTGTTGGGTACTTCACTAGCAGTATATTGGATATATATTATCCTATGGAGGGTTGCATTTACAACCCCTATCTCAATTTGTATATATATATATACATAAATACATACATACATACATACATATATACATACATACATACACACACACACACACACACACACACACACACACACACACACACACACATATATATATATATATTAGATTTATGGGAAATATTATGTTGAGAAGGAAATGAACTTTACGATTCTAATCCAGAAACGATCGTCCATAATTAATCCAGCAGACTGTGTGGGTTCGTTGTTTTCCTTTCTTATTTTACCATATATGAGTTACAAATACTGTTGTTTGTGGAGAATTATTTTTGTAGTAATAGTAATAGTAGCCCTTTGACTGCTATTTCTAATATTTTCGGTATGTGGTTAAAGCAACTTGTTGCAAAAAACCCTTTATTATAATTATATATATATTATATATATATATATATATATATATATATATATATAATAATAAATATTAGGGAATAAATCCAAATTTACAGGGATTAGGATTTAGGATTAAATCCAATTTTATAGTAAAATATTATAAAATATATTAGAGACAAAACCACTATTTTGCAAAACAACAAGGAAAGACTTAATCAATACATAAAATTTTAATAAATAGTCAAAAAAACCGCCACTACAATTGTTTCTTGTCTGATCGACAATCTTCAGGTGGACTTCCAATCTAAAATATCAATATTTTAAAATATAAAATTAATAATTTTAAAATAATTAAAGTATGAATGAAAAAATATAAATATATAATCCATATATAACCTATATATAATCCATATATAATCAATATATAAACAATATATAAACTAAAATAAACCTATCAACAATTAATATAAAATATAAAATATAAAATATAAAACAAAACAAAAAATAATAATAATATAATAATAAACTATATATACACCCATACACATATACCTAATTATATATAACCATATCTAACTACATACACTAAATCACACACCTATATATATATCCCTATACATACACATAAAAACGTCTAGGCAACTATAAATAAATAAAATAGCTAAATACTTCAACACAATACTTATTCATACTCCCACACACACACACATACAACCCACATTCACGCTCTAGAAAACGGACATCACTTAAAATTATGAACGGAGAAATGGAATAAATGGAATTAAAAATTATATTCACTTGGTAAAACGAACACTACTTAAAAATTATGAATGAAACAATGCAATAAAACAACAGACATCGCAAATAGACACAAATTACTACGAATTCCTTAACAAACCTACCATGATAAACCAAAACTCATAAAAACATATAATGATAAAATCTCCCTTTACTAAACTCTATAACATACCTATATAGCAATCCCCCTAACCTAAACATTCACACACAAATACACACACGTAAACCACACACCCACGACATATACAATACCCACACCACTTACACATACCTATACATACATATAAACCTCAACATATACTCCAAAAACCCACTCAACCCCCACAGACAAATAAACACAAAAATTATGAATGGATTCTTTTATAAAACTACCATGATAAGCTAAAACTCACAAAACATAATGATAAAACCTCCCTTTACTAAACACTATAACATACTTATATAGCAATCCCCCTAACCTAAACATTCACACACAATACACACACGTAACCACACACCCATAACAATACAAACACCCACCCCACTCACACACACCCACAAGTACATATAAGCCTCACATATACACCAAACAAAATTACTTTACCAAGGAACTTAACATATGTATAAAAAGTATAACCGCTCTGGAAACGAACATCTTTTAAAATAATGAATGGAGAAATGGAATAAATGGAATTAAAAATAATATTCACGTGGCAAAACGAACACCACTCAAAAATTATGAATGAAACAATGTAATAAACAACCAACATCGAAATAGACAAATTACCACGAATTCCCTAAAAAAACCATGATAAACCAAAACTCTTAAAAACATATAACGATAAAATCTCCCTTTGCTAACTCTATAACAAACCTATATAGCAATCCCCCTAACCTAAACATTCACACACAAATACACACACGTAAACCACAGACCACGACTTATACACATACCTATACTACTTATAAACCTCAATATACACCAAAAACCCACTCCCTCCCCACACAGACAATTAACACATACATCCCAAAACCTAAATAACAAACCCATATACACATTCACACACAAACACACACACACGCAAAACACACACACACAACAGATACATATACTCCCTCACATATACGCATATACATACTCACTAAACTCGATATATACAACAATATTTACACACCCACACTCATACAGATAAATAAATTATACAACTAAAAACTCACACACAATCTCATATACATAAACACTCCTATGAAAAACAACATTAAATACATCGTAATTAACCAGAATATCAAAAATAACAATATGACATAAGGAGAAATAAAATACATACTTACAAGTCAGTTTCAAATTATGAAGTGAAATTAAATTCTTAGCCGTTAAAAAAATCAAACCAAAATTACGTTACCATAGAATATAACTTATGTAAAAAAAGAATACGCGCCATGGAAAGTAAACGTCATTTAAAATTATGAATGGAGAAATAGAATAAATGGAACTAAAAACTATATCCACGTGGCAAACCAACACTACTTAAAAAAAAATTTATTATGAATGGATTCTTTAAAAAACTACCATGATAAATTATTATATACATTTATGAGTTTTAGCTCATCTTAGCAGCTCTAACAACAACTTGCAGTAACCCAAATCTATTCTCGATGCCTGCCTTACTACTACACTATTCCATTCACAATTCCAAGCAACGCTAGTCCACCACCCGTTTACAATTCCCAACTCCACCCATTCATTCACAATTTCAACGACGTTCGCCTCCACAGCGCTACATATAAGCCTCAACATATACAACGGAGATTCACTTTCACATCCGTGCGGATGGGTGAGAGTATACATTGAGTGTAAACACATACATCCCCAAAAATGTGTGTAATCCCACTCACACCAATCATATGTATACAATTATACACACTAGAATAATACATAACTAACCCAAATATACAGAACATACCAAAAATCACCAACTAACCACCTTCACACAAATGAAACCCACACCAATACAATGACAAAACTCCCCCCTCCATACCCAATTTTACACCCACATAGCAATCCCAATATTTCATCCATACATGGACGCACGTGCGTGAAGCACATGCACACAATAAATACGTACAACCCCCCAATACACACTCATATACATACGTATCAAGCTCGACATCCACAGCAATACGCTTACACCCACTCACACACCCAGATGGGTGAATTCACAACCAGGGAACGCACACACACACGTGTGTCGTATTTTGATTGTGCAACTCGCCCATATGCATGTAGCGGGCGCGATTACATTGTTGCACATATCGAGCCCAAATAGCATGCATATGTACATGTGAGGGGGTACATGCACATGACGTGCGCTTGTACCCCTGCATTTATACCCGTGCGTGAATATACACATGGAGACTACCACACAGGTACAATGTGTATAGTAATGGGAGCCCCATCACTACACTCAATGTATACTCTCACCCATCCGCACGGATGTGAAAGTGAATCTCCGGTGTATATGTTGAGGCTTATATGTACGCTGTGGAGGCGAACGTCGTTGAAATTGTGAATGAATGGGTGGAGTTGGGAATTGTAACCGGGTGGTGACTCGTTGCTGGAATTGTGAATGGAATAGTGTAGTAGTAAGGCAGGCATCGAGAATAGATTTGGGTTACTGCAAGTTGTTTGTTAGAGCTGCTAAGATGAGCTAAAGCTCATAAATGTATATAATAATTTATCATGGTAGTTTTTTAAAGA
>NW_021832716.1:47500-70822 GCF_006345805.1 Octopus sinensis | reverse complement strand
ATCCATTCATAATAAATTTTTGTTGGTTTGCCACGTGGATATAGTTTTTAGTTCCATTTATTCTATTTCTCCATTCATATTTTAAATGACGTTTACTTTCCATGGCGCGTATTCTTTTTTTACATAAGTTATATTTCTATGGTAACGTAATTTTGGTTTGATTTTTTAACGGCTAAGAATTTAATTTCACTTCATAATTTGAAACTGACTTGTAAGTATGTATTTTATTTCTCCTTATGTCATATTGTTATTTTTGATATTCTGGTTAATTACGATGTATTTAATTGTTTTTTCATAGGAGTGTTTATGTATATAGATTGTGGGTGAGTTTTTAGTTGTATAATTTATTTATCTGTATGAGTGTGGGTGGTGTGTAAATATTGTTGTATATATCGAGTTTAGTGAGTATGTATATGCGTAATGTGAGGGAGTATATGTATCTGTTGTGTGTGTGGTGTTTTGCGTTTGTTGTGTTTGTGTGTGAATGTGTATATGGTTTGTTATTTAGGTTTTGGGATGTATGTGTTAATTTGTCTGTGTGGGGAGGGAGTGGGTTTTGTGTATATTGAGGTTTATAAGTTAGTATAGGTATGTGTATAAGTCGGGGTCTGTGGTTTACGTGTGTGTATTTGTGTGTGAATGTTTAGGTTAGGGGATTGCTATATAGGTTTGTTATAGAGTTTAGCAAAGGGAGATTTTATCGTTATATGTTTTTAAGAGTTTTGGTTTATCATGGTTTTTTTAGGGAATTCGTGGTAATTGTCTATTTTCGATGTTGGTTGTTTTATTACATTGTTTCATTCATAATTTTTGAGTGGTGTTCGTTTTGCCACGTGAATATTATTTTTAATTCCATTTATTCATTTCTCCATTCATTATTTAAAAGATGTTCGTTTCCAGAGCGGTTATACTTTTTATACATTGTTAAGTTCCTTGGTAAAGTAATTTTGTTTGGTGTATATGTTGAGGCTTATATGTACTTGTGGGTGTGTGTGAGTGGGGTGGGGGTTGTATTTGTTATGGGTGTGTGGTTTACGTGTGGTGTATTTGTGTGTGAATGTATAGGTTAAAGGGATTGCTATATAAGTATGTTAATAGTGTTTAGTAAAGGAGGTTTTATCATTTATGTTTTGTGAGTTTTAGCTTATCATGGTAGTTTTATAAAAGAATCCATTCATAATTTTTGTGTTTATTTGTCTGTGTGGGGTTGATTGGGTTTTTGGAGTATATGTTGAGGTTTATATGTATGTTATAGGTATGTGTAAGTGGTGTGGGTATTTGTATATGTCGTGGGTGTGTGGTTTACGTGTGTGTATTTGTGTGTGAATGTTTAGGTTAGGGGATTGCTATATAGGTATGTTAGAGTTTAGTAAGGGAGATTTTATCATTATATGTTTTTATGAGTTTGGTTATCATGGTAGGTTTGTTAAGGAATTCGTAGTAATTTGTGTCTATTTGCGATGTCTGTTGTTTTATTGCATTGTTTCATTCATAATTTTTAAGTAGTGTTCGTTTTACCAAGTGAATATAATTTTTAATTCCATTTATTCCATTTCTCCGTTCATAATTTTAAGTGATGTCCGTTTTCTAGAGCGTGAATGTGGGTTGTATGTGTGTGTGTGTGGGAGTATGAATAAGTATTGTGTTGAAGTATTTAGCTATTTTATTTATTTATAGTTGCCTAGACGTTTTTATGTGTATGTATAGGGATATATATATAGGTGTGTGATTTAGTGTATGTAGTTAGATATGGTTATATATAATTAGGTATTGTGTATGGGTGTATATATAGTTTATTATTATATTATTATTATTTTTTTGTTTTGTTTTATATTTTAATATTTATATTTTATATTTAATGTTGATAGGTTTATTTTAGTTTATATATTGTTTATATATTGATATATATGGATTATATATAGGTTATATATGGATTATATATTATATTTTTTCATTCATACTTTAATTATTTTAAAAATTATTAATTTTATATTTTAAAATATTGATATTTTAGATTGAAGTCCACCTGAAGATTGTCGATCAAGACAAGAAACAATTGTAGTGGCGGTTTTTTGACTATTTATTAAAATTTTATGTATTGATTAAGTCTTTCCTTGTTTGTTTTGCAAAATAGTGGTTTTGTCTCTAATAATATTTTATATATATATTATATATATATATATATTAGAAAAATGAGGTAATCAGATCGGATGGTTCATATTTATAGATATTTATTTATATATTACATTTTTTACATATACATCATATCATTCAGATCATATCATTCGGATTATTAGCGCTTTCTCCCAATCCAGTGGGGTTTTCAAATCAAATCAATTCCTTTGTGGGGAATTTGAACATTTTATAGTTTCGTAGTAGTGGGGAGGAATAAGACAGTATAAAAGGGTGAGGAGGAAGTGAGACAGAGAAAACATGTGTGCATGTGTATGTGTATATGTGTGTGTGTGTGTGTGTGTGTGTGTGTATGTGTGTGTGTGTATGTGTGTGTGTGTGTGTGTGTGTGCGCGTTTGTATCTGAGAGGGAAGAAGAAGTATTATTTCTTCTTGGCCTGCTGGACCTCCTGTGGTTTTCTAAGAATTTTGGCTCTGCTCTCTGTCCAGTCTCGTGTCACTGAGTGTGTGTTGTGCGTAGGCTGGCCGGACAAATGTCATTTGGGGTCACACTTTCTATGATCGTTTTGTGGAGGTGTGTGTGTGTGTGTGTGTCCGTGTGTGTTTTTGTGTGCGTGTGTGTGTGTGTGTCTCTGTGTGTTTGGAGAAGGAGAGAGAGAAAAAAGAGAAAAGGGAAAATAGAAATAAAAATAAAAATAAAAATAAAAATAAAAAATAAAAAAATAATAAAAAAATAAAAAAATAAAAATAAAATATAAAAAAATAAATAATAAATAAATAAAAATAAGGGAGGAAGTGGAGAAGAAGAAAAAAATATTTTTGTGTGTTGATATTTATACCAATACATATATATATACACACGGAGACTCATACATAAAATATTTGAAAAAAACCTTTTTATCGGTTCAAAATGAACAACCAAATTACACCATCTTGAAAATTATATATCATAGGAAAGTTAAAATTAAAGTGACAATTAAAAGGTAAAGATGGAAGTAAATTATAAAGATAATAATATAATATAATGTATATAACAGGCAATACACATATCTATACACACACAGATATATATATATATATATACATATATATACATACAGACATATACTAAATGTTCTACTATATTAGATTGTAAATCGAAAGATGCGTCCTTCAATGTCACTATATATATATATATATACATGCTTACACATGAAATATTAGAGAAAAATCCACCTTCTATCGAATCAAAATGAACAATCAAGTTACACCATCTTGAAAATTGTATATCATAGGAAGGTTAAAATTAGAATGACAATTGGCAAGTAAAGATCAAGTAAATTGCAAAAACAATATAATGTATATAACAGGTAACATACACCACACACACACACACCTATATATATACACACATATATTAAATGTTCGACTGTATCATATTGTAAATCGAAAAATTTGTCCTTCAATGTATGTTGAGTAAAGTTTCAGCCATTTAATTTGGGGGAGAACTTAGCTATGAAATGTTTTTCCATATTCCTCCTGAAGGAGGTGTCGTTCTTCGGACACTTGTAGAAGGGAAATATCTTAAATTTTCCTTCTCCACATGTAGCTAGGTGTGTGCTTAGTGGTATTTTGCGTAGTTCTTCCTGCCGAATATGTTGTCGGTGGATCCTGGCTCGCTAGCACAAAGAATTACCAGTTTCACCTACGTAATTCTCCTTGCACGTGGGGCAGGTTATGCAGTATATGACGTTCTGCGTCTTGCAGTTCATATCTGCATTTACTTTGAATATGTCACCATTTTTAAATCTTGTCTCTCTGTTGCTCTCTATGTATTTGTAGGTGGGGTTGCTGCAGGTCCCAATCTACCATTTCCGCACTCTTTGCAAAGAATTCCGTTTTAGTTTTGAAGAGAATTCGCTCTTGTTAGGTGTTTTTTTAGGTTTTTGTCTGTCGTCTACTGTTTTTTATGCTATATTTGTTTAATATTTTTTCATTTTGGGGCTTTGTAAGGCTATTGGTAGGTTTGAAAGATGGTTTGGAAGATGTGTAACTCCAGGTTGTTGTGTTTATAAAAGGGATAGTGTTTTCTTTTTTTTTGTTTTGGGTGTCCTGAGTTGTGTGATGTCTAGTTTAATGCTCTTGTGATTCCATTTTCTATTAGTTTAAGGGGGTATTTTTGCTATAGGAGGAAGCTTTTGAGTTCATCTAGTCTTATTAATTGTATTTGTGAATCATTACTATGCTACATATTCGTCGTGCCATACTATATGGGATGTTTCTTTTTGTGTGGGATGGGTGGCAGGAGTGGAAATTTAAGTATTGATGTGTGTCAGTTTTTTTGTAGTGGATGTCTGTTGTGACGATGGAGTTGTGTATTTTGATGTTGATGTCTAGGAAGGGAAGTTCGTTGTGGCTGGTATCTATTGTGAAGTTGATAGATGGGTGCAGCGTATTGAGGATGTTGTGGAATATTTGTAGGTCCTCTTCTGATCTGTTCCAAAAGATGAAACAGTCATCGAGGTAGCGTTTCCACTTTTTCTTGATGTCTTCTCTGAACTCGTGTTCGAAGACTTTCCCTATTTCGTCATATAGTTTTTTCTCCAGGAAGCCCATCACCAGGTTGGCATATGAAGTGCGAATTTTGTACCCATAGCCGTGCCTTTTATCTGTCGGTATGTCTTGTTGTTGAATGAGAATGTGTTTTCTTCTAGTATTAGTTGGGTGGCTTGGGTGATAAAGTTTGTCTTGAAGCGTTCGTCTATAAGTTCTCTGTATTTTTCTATTGATTGTTTTATAGCTTCTAGACCTAGGGTGTGTGGTATGTTTGTGTATAGATTTGTGACATCAAAGCTTGCAAGTATGGTGTTTTTCGGGACTGTATTTGAATGTGTGGTGAGGAAGTCTATGTCATCCCTTATGTAGCTTGGAATCTGTGGGCATAAAGGTTTGAGGAGTATATCTATGAAGTGGCTTAGTTTTTGTGTTGGTGCCTGGGGTCCTGCCACTATTAGTCTCATTGTGAGGTATGCAGGCCTTGTACTCTTATGTAGTGGTTCCTCTGTTCTTTATGCTCTCTGTATTTCCGAGCTTTTATGAATTTTAGGTAATCCATAAAAGTTGCTTTCTTTGGTTTGTGAGTTGCATAGATAGTCTTCCTCCTTATCTGTAAAGGAGTCCTGATATTCATTGACTAAAGTTCTAATTTTTCTTATCGTTGTTTTCTCCGGTGGTGTTGGTTCCTCTTTGTAATATGTCTGGTTGTTCAGTAACTCTAGTATCTTTTCTTTGTAGTAATCTGTGTCCATAATTACTATTGCTCCACCTTTGTCAGCTTCTTTTATAACGATTGATTTGTCATTTTTCAGTTTTTGTAGGGCTTGTTTTTCTTCTCTGCGGAGATTCTGTTTGCATTTGTGTGTGTGAAGAGGGAATTTGGATATTGTCTCTATGTATGTGTCAAGGTGTTTGTCACTTCCCTGTAAGGGTGAAGTGAGATTTTTTTCTTATGATTGAGTTATCTTCTGTTTTCTTTTATTTTCAAAGAATTCCATAAGGCGGAGGTAGCGGCTGACGTTGTCTATATCAGTTTTTAAGTTCTATGAGGTTTGGAGTGGGTGTAGGTGTAAATTTGAGGCCTTTTAGTAGTAGGTTCATTTCATATTCGTCAAGTTCTCTTTTAGATAAGTTTTTATTTTGGGGTCTATGTGTTTTGGGAGTTCATCCGGAATTTTTGGTGTATTGGGTCTGGAGTATGGTTGAAGTATCCTCTCCCTATATATATATATATATATATATATATATATATATATATATATATAATATATATATATATAGTATATATATATATTATATATATATATAGAAAATGGAAAGGCCGGTTTTTAACGTATACTGCTTTATTCTTAGAGTGTGCTTCTTTCGATTTATGTTTTTTTTACAGACGATATATATAATAATATATATATATATATATATATTTACACACACCAAACACACACACACACACATATATATATATATACATATATATATATATATATATATATATATATATATATATATATATATATATAATATATATATATATATATAATTATTATTTGAGGGAATAAAATCCAAACTTACAAGGAAAAAAATTCAATTTAGAAATACTAAATCAAATTCGCACAATATAATATATATATAAAAAATTAGAAAAAAACCCCACTTTTTATTAATTCAAAATGAACAATTAAATTACACCATCTAGAAAATTACATATAATAGAAAAGTTAAAATTAAAATAACAATAAAATGTAAAGATTAAGTAAATTGCAAAAATAATAATAAAAATAATAATAAAAACCTATTATATACGTTTTTATTATTATTTTTGCAATTTACTTAATGTAAAGATTAAGTAAATTGCAAAAATAATAATAAAAATAATAATAAAAACCTATTATATACGTTTTTATTATTATTTTTGCAATTTACTTAATCTTTACATTTTATTGTTATTTTAATTTTAACTTTTCTATTATATGTAATTTTCTAGATGGTGTAATTTAATATATATATATATTATATATATATATAAGTATATAGTATTATATATATATATATATATATATATATATATATAGTATATATTCTAGTCTTTAATTATTTCAGAAATGAATTTCCTTAAAACATAACAGACTTTCTTGATGGCATCATCTATGTCTTCTTCGTTATTATTACAGCAAATTGCAAACCGAATATCTTTACCCCAAAGCTTACAACCCACACGGATTTCCTTACCCAGTTCCTTCACTTCAGCTTCTGTGGTCTGTTTAAAAAAAAAAAACAGAAATGAAGTAAATGAATAAAAAAACGAAAAAACAAAGAAGTATTCTATAAAATAAAACTTGCCAGAAATTTATATTATAAGAACTTAGAAAACGTGTGAGATATGAAGATAGCAGATAAATCGATCAACAATTTTTTCTACTATAAGCACTTGGTCTGAAATTTTGAGAGAAGGGACGTGTTGATTATATCGATTCCAGTCCCCGACTAGTACGTATTTTATCAACCCCTAAACAATGAACGGTAAACTTGATCTCGGCAGCATTTGAACTCGGAACGTAAAGAGCCAAGAGAAATGTCCCCAAGCACTTTGTCCAGAATGCTAACGATTCTGCCAGCTTGCTACTGTGCTAAAGTTGTAAATAATAGCATGTAGAATATTCAGTTAAAAAAACAAACTCTTGGATGGAAAAAAAAAGTTAGGCTCCCTCCTATATACGAATCCATACCTTCTGTCCAGAAAATATATTTATTTACAGGTTTACTATTAATTTCCGCTCATAGTTACCCCTCTTTACAAATATTTATATTTAAACCAGTAGCTTTACTTTCTGCAGAATGAAATGGATAAATAAATTAGGGATTTGCTTTCATACCGTCATTAAACGTTCTGTTAAGTTAGTGATGAAAGACATTTCTTTATCGATTTTAATAAAAACGAGATTAGTTTGGTCTTCCTCTGGTTCTATTGTCACCACTGAAGAAGAGAGACTTTTCAGACCTGAAATCAACAAAAATGAGAAACTATTCACGAATTAAAATTAAATAAAAAGATAATTCTTAATTAAATAATAAAAAAATCAGAACAAGAGCACTCAGAGAGCGCAAACCTCCTCCAAGGCAACATCAATGTTCTCTCAACGATTAGCCACGGAGGATTTTTAAGATGAGAATATCTGAAATAAACTCGATTGCTGTCACGAACGAGAAAACTAAAAATGAACCCGATCTCTCTCATAAACTAAGTAAAAAAATCAGGAAAAATAACCCAGAATCCTTGTCCGGTACCGAATCGATCCCCAAATTTAATCAGTTCGTGCCAGTCACGAGGTCAAGCATCTCTGAAAGTTGCATTCGAATCCATCCAGCGGTTCTTGAGATATCTTGTCCACGGACAAACAAACAAATACGACTGAAAACAACACCTCGACCTTCGCTAAGGCGGTGGTAATAATTTACGAAACCCATTTGCATTTATATTACACTGTAATACTTATTTATTCATATTATTTGAATTAATTATGTATTATCTCGTAGCTTTGAGAGAAATAAAAATAAAAGAACACACACACATACACACACATACACACGAATGTTACGTGAGCGATAATATTCTAAAAATAAAAGGGTTTAATATTTAATTTCATAAATATTTATACAAGTGTGTGTGCTTGTGTGTGTGTGTGTAAGAGAGAGAGAGAGAGAGAGAGAGAGAGAGAGAGAGAGAGAGAGAGAGAGAGAGAGAGAGAGAGAGAGAGAGAGATAGAGAGAGAGAGAGAGAGAAAGTGAGAGGGGGAGAGAGATTGAGCGAGCAAGAGAGAGATTGTTAAGATGAAAAAAAACTTTCATATTTTAGAAAGGACCCTAGTTTTAACAAACAACAAGCACTGTTTATTTAAGAAACTAAATGAGAAAAGTGCATAAATATCACGTATATTGATTTTTTATATATAATTAATGAACAGACAGGCTAGAGATGTTCAAATCGAGATTATTCGATTATGGAGTTAGATAAAACCAAAGTTTGCATAAGAAAACAAAGAATATAAAGAACGCAATATAATTTACGATAAAATTTTAGTTTCATTTTCATCAAAATACCGGCGAATTCAGAGTAAAACATCTCCTTATACTTCACCTCATTCAGTATCATTGATTGTCATTCTCTCCCGCTCCCTTTGTTGCTTTAGCTTCCCTCCGCCAGTGTGACCATGTGAAACATATTGCATTTTATTTTATGTAAGATAAGATTAGTTAAGAATTAAGAAAGCAGAATGAACTTTCAAAAGAAAACGACAAGCACAACAAAGTAGAGACGCTGCTACAAGAAAGAAGTAGAAACGCTGTTGGATAATTTAGAAAGCTTCAAAACGTTTCATTTGAGTATTATTAGATAAATACGAAAAATAAACAGAAGGACTCCAGCTCCTGTCGAGTGATTTAGAAAGTAAATCGTATAAAGTGGAACTGATTCAACAGCTTCATACGCTCTTACTCACACAAAAAAGGATATATACAAAGACACGTAGCATATTATATATATATATATATATATATATATATATATATATATATATCTATATATATAATATATATATATATATATATATATATATATATATATTATATATATGTATATATATATATATATATATATACATATATATATACATGCATATATATATATATATATATATAATATATGTATATATATATATATATATATATATAATATATATATATATATATATATATATATATAGGCGTAGGAGTGGCTGTGTGGTAAGTAGCTTGCTTACGAACCACATGGTTCCGGGTTCAGTCCCACTGCGTGGCACCTTGGCAAGTGTCTTCTACTATAGCCTCGGACCGACCAAAGCCTTGTGAGTGGATTTGGTAGACGGAAACTGAAAGAAGCCCGTCGTATATATGTATATATATGTATGTGTGTGTATGTGTTTGTGTGTCTGCGTTTGTCCTCTCAACATCGCTTGACAATCGATGCTGGTGTGTTTACGTCCCCGTAATTTAGCGGTTCGGCAAAAGAGACCGATAGAATAAGTACTAGGCTTACAAAGAATAAGAATAAAGAGAGAGATATATATACTGATTTTAAAAGTTAGCACAAGGCCAGCAATTTCGGAGAAGAGGATAAGTCGATTACATTGACATTAGTTTTCAACTGGTATTTATGTTATCGATCCCGAAAGGATGAAGGACAAAGTCGGCCTCGGACTCAAAACTTTAGAGACGGACGAAATGCTGCCAAGCAATTTTCCCGACGTGCCACCGATTCTGCCAGCTCGCCGCCTTAGCGAAAGAAATGGCATTGATGACATAATGAGGTTGGTGGGAGAGCCAACATCTCCGCCGCCGCCGCCATCTCCACCCCCAAGAATAAAGAAGAAAAATCCCAATGAAATATATTTACCGTTGACCAGTTTCTTTGCTAGAAAATGGTCCTTCTGAAGGGTTTCTTCAGCTCCGTCTAAACCATATAGACCTGCAGCAGCTTCCATACCCAGTTGACGCATTTCACCCCCGAGGGCTTTACGACATCGTCTGACTCTGGTTATTAAAAAAAATAATAATTAATTATATTAATTATATTAATTACAGTAATGCTTCGATATACGAGTTAATTTGTTCCCGGAGATCACTCGTAAAGCGAAACCTCTTAAATTTAGCGAACACCAGAACGTATGCGAGCAAGACAAATGAAAAGTAACAAAAATATAGATTATTCACATACATGTTTTACTATTAACAGGCTACGTAATTTTACTTACGCAATTTTACTTACTATAGTTCTGCAAATTATATTTGTGTGGACGGTCACATTGAAGATCTACGGACAAATTGCGTAAGTAAAATTACGTAATCTGTTAACAGTGAAACATGTATGTGAATAATCTATATTTTTGTTACTTTTCATTTGTCTTGCTCGCTTACATTCTGGTGTTTGCTAAATTTTTCTTGAGAACAATCCTTAGTGGTAAGACCATAGCGGATCTACTTCTAGCATAAGGGTTGTCCACATAGTGGTCATCCCTCTCATATTGTATATATATATGTACATATATATATATGATCTACTTCTAGCATAAGGGTTGTCCACATAGGGGTCATCCCTCTCATATGTATATATATATATATATATATACAGGGTGCGAAGGATATTTGAAGACAGATTTATGTATATAAAAAAACAAATATATAATAAAAGATAATAATTTTATTTATCAAGAAATGCTATGAGGATAAAAATAAACATTCTTTTCTATAATGTTATTTAACAAAGCCACCTTCAGCTTCAACAACTGCTTCTATATGAGATCTAAATCATCTACATGCTCGAATCAAGTGGTCCTGGTTCATTTTGAACATTACTCTGACTATGGCAGCTTTCATAGAATCTTTGGTGTTATAGGCGTGTTCATTGACCTCTCTCTCAATAACGCTCCACATGTAATAGTCCAATGGATTAAGATCTGGGGAATTAGGAGGCCAAATATTAGGGGTTATGTGATCATGAAAATTTTCAGCCATCCATTCTTGTGTTACTAGAGACATGTGTGATAGTGCAAAGTCTTACTGAAACACATATGGCTTTCCGTTGCATACACTGTCTATCCAATTAATATCCAAATAATCTGATAATTATTTCCAGGACCTCAATATAGGCGGCGGAGTTAACTCTAAGGCCTTGTGGAAAGAAGTAAGGAGGCATCACATGTCCTTCATTGCTGACAACCCCTAAAACCATGATAGTTGCCGGAAATTTTGTAAGCATAACACTTGGAACTTCAGAAAGGTCTGCACATAACCATCCGTCATTTCTTCTGTAAACTTTTTGATCTTGGCCGAAGTTTTTCTCGCTTGAGAAAAATCAAATTAAATCTGCTGGATTTTTCAGTTTGTTTGAGAGACTTTTAGATCTGATGTACTGATTTTCTGAGAAATTGACCTTTCTTCATGATATAAGACTTATATCTGATGTCTTCGTGGACAACATTTCTGACAGTTCCTTCTGACACATGGAGATCTTTTGCAATTTACCTCATGGACTTTCTGGGACTGTAATCAATGGTCTGTCAAACTTGCTGGATCAATTCAGGTGTTCTGATGATTTCAGAGCATTTAGAATGCTTTATATGCTTTGATACTGGTGATACGTTTCCATCTTCAGTCTCTAGCTCCTTACAAACTTTGTAGACGAAAGATCTGGCAAATTTTAAAACTCGAGATATTTCTAAATCACTATCCCCACTCTTATAACCACAATTACAGCATGCCTCTTCATTTCTTGAGTAATCTGAGGGTCTGCCATTACTATTTTCTGAAACAAAGATTATACAGAGTTTGCAAAAAATGTAGCAATGACCTAAAAACGGTATGCCCTCAAATACCTTACACACCCTGTATATACGACGGACTTTTTCAGCCAAAAGAATAAAAGAATAAATAACAATACCAATTGATACAAACCTTTTGATGAAAGATTCAGTGCCAGCTACTATAGACCCAAATGGAGCACCAATTCCCTGGAATTAAAATTCAAAGAGAATCCTTTTAAAAAGATCTTAGAGATATAGAAGCATATAACTAACAAAAGTAAATAATTAATAGACGTAAATTATTAATAGAAGTAAATAATTAATAGAAGTAAATTATTAATAGAGGTAAATAATTAATGTAATGAATATTTTTGTTAATTTAGAAATGAATTTATGAATAGAGAGATGCTGTGTTGGAGGTGTCAAAGAATACACCCGACATTTCCTCTGCGTGTCATAAAGGGCGACTGAAAGAGGTTGAGGTAGGGTTTGCACTCCGACCTGGTGAAACCCTTACCAAACAAACCCGTTGATTTGAGGGTTGTCCCCTGAGTGGTGCAAAGACGGGCAGCACCCGCCAGGAATAGGAAATCACCAACAAATGGTGGATGCAGCGAGGCGCTGTCACAGGGCATGCCCCCTTACTACTACTACTACTACTACTACTACTACCACCACCACCACCACCACCACTACCACCACCACCACCACCACCACCACCACCACCACCACCACTACTACCACCACCACCACCACCACCACTACTACCACCACCACCACCACCACCACCACCACACCACCACCACCACCACCACTACTACTACTACTACTACTACTACTACTACTACTACTACTACTACTACTACTACTACTACTACTACTACTACGATTGAAAGATCATAGTTGTGACACCCTAGCTACTAGGCCAAATACTTATCCTAATTATCCTATACATATTAATCCCACTTCTACGTGTGTGGCCTAGTAGTTAGGCTGTTGCCCCCACGATCTAGTGATCCAGACAGGGCGGCGCGTTCTGTTTTCAAGTAAAACACTTCATTTCCAGTGGTAAATGTACATTTGCTCGCCTAGCCAGTGCAATGGACGTCATTTGAAGACTAAAACAATGCAAAATTGTATTGTAATCAGCGATGTGTAACAACGTCTGACAGACTAGTCGGTCATGTGATCACATGGTCACGTGATTAAGCTCACCACAAGGTTGAGTCCTTATTGCAGTGTAGTACCTTGGGTGTCTCAACGACACTGAAAGCTACGCCAATGGAAGACAAGCTCCTGGAAGGGATTTATCTGCTGGACAGATCCAAGACTATGAGTTACCTCTTCCCAGAGTTAAAAAAAAAGGGTTTGCAGTGGGCTAAAACCCCGAAACAAGAAAAAGTCAATGAAGCAATGATACCAATACAAAATCAACAAGATCTGGGAGAGTATGGCCCTCGGGGAAGCGTACGAGAGTAACTCTCACACTGGGGTATGCGTCTGCCCAGAGAACAGTGGAGAAAAGCCATTGACGGCCAATGCGAAGTAAGAGACCTTTAACCATAATATCATAAAAAATACCCCTTACCTTATTAAGACAAAAAGTGACAGAATCACAGAATTTTGTTATCTCTGAAACAGGAACACCAAGTCCAACGGCTGCATTCAAAATACGTGCGCCATCCACGTGAACCTTTATATCATTTTCTTGGGCTAGATTGTACAACTGCAAAAATAAAAAATATTATTTTATCAGTAACAATGTGTTACGCGGTTTTTGTCCTTGGGTAGCAACTATTATTTTCTATTTGCTTGCCTCTAGAAATTAAGACTTTGCTTTCAAACTTTCAGAAATTATGACTTTCAGACTTTGCTTTTGTTACATTTATTCAAACACCAAAGAATCCCTCTCAACACATGGCTATGATGCTTCCCCACTATTCCTGATCAGAGATGCACATATTGTCAGCCACTAAGGGACATGCTCAGGTAAAGGTCAAGTAACTGACAAATAAATCTGTGATATTGAGCAGAATATTTGCTATAACGATATTTCCGCTTCAGCAACTCAGCACTGAATCTGTCTGAAATGTAATGGAAAATAGATCAGTTTTTAAAACATTGATGTCCAGGTTACAAAAGCAAAGTTTGAAGGGAATAGTTGTCATTTCCATTCATTTCTAGATAAAACCAAATGGAAAATAACACTGACCTAAGACAGAAAAAAATTGTCACACAGTGTAATATATAGAAAGATATACCAAAAACATAAAGACTACGATATTAGCAGTCTTAAATATCTTAAGTAAATGAGTACCGTCGTCATACAAGCAAGGTCTTTCATTTATAATCTTCCGTGAAAAAAAAAAAACATGTCTAGGTTACCTTATTTGGAAAACATCCAGTCATAGAAAATCCATCCCAACAAATTTCGTCTGACTTATGCAAGCAAGTGGACGTTAAATGATGATGATGATGATGGCGGTAGTGGTGACAAAGGTGATGATGATGATGACAATAATGATGTTGTTTACTACAATAATGATGATGACAACGATAAGGATGATAATGATGGTGACGACGACGACGACGACGACGACGATAAATGATGATAGCAGTAGGGTTGACCATCGCAAAAGACCTTCCTACCTTTTGTAAATAGTCCAAAGGTAAAATTTTCCCTCCACATCTATTATGAGTATTTTCTAGGCAGATAACTTTTGTTCTACATTCACCAGTTACGCCTGATGTTGATATTGTCTCGGCTAATGTGGTTAAATCGTGAGTTCCATCTTTTAGAGTGGGGACGCTTCTTGGAAAAACTCCAGCCAACTGTGAAAAAAGATTCATCACAATGCCATGATTCTAAAAGTGAACGATTTTACTCACACCACACACACACACACACACACACACACCACACACACACACACACACATCTACATACACACTTAAATATAACGTGAATGAATTTACGTAACTATGTGAGGTTTCCAAGAGTATGGTTTTCAGTAATCCACTTATTTTGGGGCTGCCAGGACCTCACTCTACATATTTGCATGTTCTTTTGAAAAATTGATGCAACAATTGTATTCTATTGATCTGAAGGGCAAGCCTTCCATGTCTGCATTGGTTTGTATAATGCACAGCAGTACTATGCAAATTATAGCATACACACTTGTGCAGACATGTAAAATAACTTGTGCAGACATGTAAAATAACTTGTGCAGACATGTAAAATAACTTGTGCAGACATGTAAAATTAACTTTGCACGATGTTGGCTGCGAAACGGCCGTTATCCTATGGTTATCAACCAGTGAAATAAATATATTCATTTCATCCTTCCTAACTTTGTATTCTACATACACCCCATGAAATAATTCTCACTGATTGGGTTTACTGGATTTCATCTGTAAAAGACCCTATATCAATTCCTACATATTGGTTTACAAAGTGGTTTATAGCCGAGCTCCCCCACCGCCTGTCATTTTCGTTTGGCCAACCACTCCACCTTAAATATCTCCGTCTTCCGCCTCACCCTGCACAACGGATCCACCAAGTCTCGACTCCGCCTGGAACAGCGTTAGATTTTCAGTCTACAAACACAAACTCCTTCCGGATTCAGCACAACCCCCTCCTCTCAATGACTGCCTCTATACTCTCCTTATAAAATAACTTTTTATTCAATCGTATATTCACTTACTTTTTTACAGTTTTATTCGTTTAATTTTATCGATTTTTTAAAATCGTTTTTTTCCCGTTGTAGCTGTTTATTTTGATTCTTTTATTTTTAGTTTATCTATATTTTAATCTCCTTTTATCTCTCTTTTTTATAATCGTATTAATTTCTAATCTATCTTTTTTATTCTTTATTTTTTATCGTGTATCCGCTATTTTTTTTATTTATCTATAATACATACATACATACATACATACATACATACATACATACATACATACATACATACATACTACATACATACATACATATATATATATATAATATATATATATATAATATATATATATATATAATATATATATATATTATATATATATATATATATATATATATATATATATATATATTATATTGCAGCTCTGCACAAAGAGAAATACTTGTACTACTTACGAAATATATATTCCAATTGCTAATAATAACATGCTCAGATACACACACACACATACATGCATATATACATTAATACATATATGCATATAAAAGTAGTGAGAAGATTAGCAACCTACCTGAGCAACGTGGCCTTGTTCAGATAAATATAAATGAGACTTATCCCCCATCAGAACCTCCTGTCCTCTCTCCTGGCAGTGACCCATAACTGTAAAAGGGATTTGAAAGAATATAAATGCTTTATGTTAAGAAAGCCTTTATAAAGAAAAATAATCGTTTCATTTTCTTCCAAGTCATCTTCAGTCTAACTATTAGTTTCCTAACTATTAATGTAACCATGTCAAACATCCTGCATGCTGCACCAGTTATTTTACATATCTATATTATGATAAATAGATGAGAATATTCTCTGGTACCCTCGGGTACCTCTTTATCTCACCTCTTGTTACTCTCACCTACCCTTGCATAATAGATGAAAATATTCTCTTGTACCCTCGGGTACCTCTTTATCTCACCCCTTGTTACTCTCACCTACCCTTGCATAATGTGAGGGTAACAACGTATCTTCTCTATAGCAAGACAGCTGTGCTTGTCCCTTCATCATACTTTAGCCTACAACACCTAGTATAAAGCCACCGCATCTCTTTGATAGACTCTCCATTCGATTGAGGGGACCATCTCTGTCTCCTTTTTTATTCATTGTCTTGCAAGCTACTTGGTGATTTCACTAATGCTGGTCGCGTGTAAAAACACTCAGTAAATGCTGTAAAGAGTTTAGCGCTATGGACATCCGGCTATAAACAATGTCAAAAGGTCACTTTGATAGCAAAAAGAAAAGAACAAAAATAAAAGAAAACAAAAAAAACAAAAAAAAAACAAAAAACAAAACAAAGCAATCAAATGAAACATTATGTAATAACTAACCACATAATAAATTTCCCATGGTTCCTGAAGAAACAAGCAAGGCCTTTTCTTTGCCAAGAAGTTTTGCACATTTTGCTTCTAAAGCTGAAATTTTAAAGAAGAATACAGAAATAGTTTTTAGTTACTAAGACAACATCAAGGTATCAACTTCACACACGCACGCACGCACGTAGGCACATACACACACACAGATAGATAGACAGATATAGCTTCGCATGCGAGAGAGAAATTTATATATCAAAGCAGATGCATATGTGTATGTGTGTATGCATGTGTTTGTGTGTTCCGTTGTCTAGATATCACGTGACGGTCATACATGAATATCACTGGCTTATATGCATTGTTGTTTACTTCCAGTCTGCATTGAAAACCATGTTTGGCCATGGGGAAAGATTACCTTACTTGATTACAGGTAGGGTTCTGTGACAGGAAGGTCTTCTGGCAATTGAAATTCTGTTGTCTGAAGCGTGCAAGCATGGAAATGCGGACGTTAAATGGTTATGATGATGATGATGATGATGATGATGATGATGATGATGGTGTGGTGTGGTAATATGCTGCTGAAGCTTTATAATAAACATTAAAAAAAATTTGTAGCTAAAATTTTTACCTAGAACCATCGAATCTTCTACATCAGCATTGGCCATGGCTTCTCTCATGGCCTTGGAAGGTTTTGAGAATACATCACTTATCATAACCACAAATTTTGGGGCCATCACGACTGCAATATCTTGAGTTTTAGAAACTAAAATATAAATATATAAAACATTATAAAAGGAGAACAAAAATGGTAAGAAACATTTTAACTCCTTAGCATTGAGATTACTCTGTGAAATGTAATGCTTTTTAATTCACATTGTTTTGAATTAGTTATGTATTATCTTGTGGCTTTGAGATTTCAATGATATGTGAATGTGATACTGATGAGAGAGCAATAACTTTTGAAATATGTATGTACATTCATTACCTATTTTTGTTAGGTGCAGGCATAACTCTGTGGTAGGAAGTTTGCTTCCCAAGCATATGGCTTCGGGCTCAGTCCCACCACGTGTCACCTTGGGTAAGTTTTTTTTCACTATAGCAATAGGCTGATTAAAGTCTAGTGAGTGGATTTGGTTTTCGGAAACTGAAAGAAGCCCGTCGTATATGAGTGTGTTTGTGTGTGTTTGCGTGTTTTTGTGTGTGTTTGTGTATGTGTGTGTATCTTTGTGTCTGTGTTAGCCCCGCCCCTACCAGCTTGGCGACCGGAGTTGGCTTGTTTATGTTCCTATTATTTAACGGTTTAGCAAAACAGACCGATATATTAAGTACAGGACTTTAAAAAAAGTAAGGACTCGGATAAAAAAAAAGAATTCTTCAAGGCCACAGTCTAATTTCCTACATATGTAGCGGGTGTATTTATGCGTGTATGTATACATATATATGAAAAGTGGGCGTGGCAAATCTTATGCTGATTCTTCACATTGCTGTAAGTCAAGAGGAAAACACCGATGAAGGTGGTGGATATGTCGGGGCAGAGAAATGCGAAGATTAAATTTAATATCTATAGCACCCCCCCCCCCGACTTCCACAAATTTGATACATATAAACCCGTATATACATATGCATGTATGCCTATTCACATATACTCTTTTACTCTTTTACTTGTTTCAGTTGTAGCAATAACCATTTTAGCCATTTTGAAATGTGGTGCGAATTGGCAATATGACGTAATGTCTTAGCCGAAGAATTATCATTTTCGTTTTTTTCCCATTGGTTAATATAACTGCTCATATAAAGATTCTAGAATTTTCGAAAAGAATGTTTGTCCTGAATTTCGATTCTTTTTGGTCAGGTTGAGCAGTTATAAAAACCCTGGAATTGGGGAGAGACTTTAGTGTTCGTTTGGTAGTCACTCAACTCCACGTCACTCACTCTTTTGGAGACATCGGTAAATTTTATGCCATGTCTACGTTAGTCACAAATCTATTTTGATTTGTTGGTTAACGTATTAGATAGAAAGAAGAAAGGACGAAATATAATAAAAAATGATTAAAAAGAATATGTTTCTCTTCACGTTTGTTTTTCAACTGAGCATATGCATTTCTGTAATCTTTGATTTATGTTTCTTATAGCGGTTTAAAGGACACGATTAAAATATTCAACATACATGGTCGTTGATGTAGCGTTCCATGCGTATATGTCTATATGACGTTATAACTGCAGTTAGGGTTTTAGATATGATGATAACACTTTAGTATAAGTGACGATAAATCATTATATTCTCCCTTACTCAGAGGAAAGCCTAAATAAATATTATAACTTAAGAGAAAGCTTAAGGTAGAATAAACCGACAACCGCCGTACTGACATTCGACTGCGGCCATGCTGGAGCACCACCTTTAATCGAGCAACTCGACCCCAGGACTTATTCTTTTGTAAGCCCAGTACTTATTCTATCGGTCTCTTTTGCCGAACCGCTACGTTACGGGGACATAAACACACCAGCATAGGTTGTCAAGCAATGCTAGGGGGACAAACACAGACACACAAACATACACACATACATATATATATATACATATATACGACGGGCTTCTTTTCAGTTTCCGTCTTCCAAATCCACTCACAAGGCATTGATCAGCCCGAGGCTATAGTAGAAGACACTTGCTCAAGGTGACACGCAGTGTGACTGAACCCGGAACCATGTGGTTGGTAAACAAGCTACTTACCACACTGCCACTCCTGCGCTTATATATACTCTTTACTCTTTTACTCTTTTACTTGTTTCAGTCATTTGACTGCGGCCATGCTGGAGCACCGCCTTTAGTCGAGCAAATCGACCCCGGGACTTATTCTTTGTAAGCCTGGTACTTATTCTATCGGTCTCTTTTGCCGAACCGTTAAGTGACGGGGACGTAAACACACCAGCATCGGTTGTCAAGCAATGCTAGGGGGACAAACACAGACACACAAACACACAAACATATACACACACTTATATATATATATACATATATACGACAGGCTTCTTTCAGTTTCCGTCTACCAAATCCACTCACAAGGCATTGGTCGGCCCGGGGCTATAGCAGAAGACACTTGCCCAAGATGCCACGCAGTGGGACTGAACCCGGAACCATGTGGTTGGTTAGCAAGCTACATACCACACAGCCACTCCTGCGCCTATACATATATAATTTATAAATTAACCTCCTCCCACCATCCCCATCCCTCCTTCAACATCCTTATCCTTCTCCTCCCATCCCTCATCCCTCTCTTAGTTCTATCTCGTTACCTCATTCCCTCCTACCCAAAATACATGACAACATCTTATATGCAGGCGGAAATTTTTTTAACATTTTTGGCATAGTCCAAGGGACATAACTCTAACGAAATATTTGTTGTCTCCCCTGCATATGCTACTTGGGTGATTTCTTACCTGAATTTTTTTTCGTATTTAGTACAATTCTAAGGCCCACCAACCAAAGATAGAACTTCTAGGCCTCCTGTAAAAAAAAATCCCTCACCTTATTATTCCTTCCAACCATTTCTAATGATTGCAAGAATTGGAGATACCCAGCTCTGAGGCTAAATTAGTCTTGAGACTACTACTACTACTACTACTACTACTACTACTACTACTACTACTACTACTACTACTACTACTACTACCCTTTTCCACTAAAGGCGCATGGCCTGGAATTTCATGAGGAGTGGGATAGTCACGCACATTACAACCACAACAAACATCCACAAACATACATACACACAAGCATGCACACACCACACACACACACACAATGACACATACCGCCCCGACAATTAAAAGACACATAAACACACCCACACAAACACCCCTACACGCATATACACAAATATTGCACTAACAATAAAAACAAAGCAAATCACTCACAAATGCAACACACACACGTGACGTGCATACACACACACACCCGGAAGCTACAGAACTACATAAACCATACCCACACATACACACACACACACGCAAACGAAAACATACTGAATACCAACAAACACAAAACACAAATACCAATCACGCACATACATACACACACATACACAACACCAAGACAATCACACACTCGGTTGACAAACGGGCACTCATATACACACACCATCCTACCAAATTTTACAAACACACAGACACATCTATTCACACCACATATGTATATACACACACACAAAGACACACACACTCGCACCATTCTGACCTCTAAAGACCAATCCCCCAAATCATTGATGCTTGAAGGAGAGACAAAAAGAAATTCTTTTCAGTTCCACATTACTCTTCCTTCCCACCACCCAGTGTCCCTTGAAATAGAAAATAGTCTTTTACGATAACATGGTGGACCTGGTCGGTTTGAGTTTCCTTACTACTATAATGTAAACTTTTTTGAACTCATAATATTCTGTACGTGTATACCAATATTCCACTGAACTTTTTAATAATTCCTTCTGGAAACTATCTTTAACATTTTCTTGAGAATGTATATTTATGTTGTAATCTTTTGTGCCCAATATTTTAAATGAACTTGTTAAACTTTTTTTAAACTTTTACATGTTACTTTTGACAATCTCTTTCTAAAGAGTGAAACCGGTTAAGTAAATAAATATCTTTTAAAATTGCATTTTAAAACCTTCTTTCGTATATAATTCCACTCGTGCGGTACCTTACAACCTTATTATATATATATATAATATATATATATATATATATATATATATAATATATAATATATATATATATATATATATATATATATATATATATATATATATAATAAATCTCTGAGCGAGGTATAAACAGTAACTGCTCTATAATATAAGCGGGATCAGCCATCTGAATGTGGCTAGGGACAGGGCGGAGTGGTGGGGGTGTTACTGATGCATTTAGCCCCAGGCGACTATCGACGTCACCAGAAGAGCAGAAGAGCGAAGAACGGTGCTTGCCATGCGCTGACAAGAGGCAAATACCTCGAAACCGGTCCGTGTGTAGCATCCGTATCTTCGGTGAGGCTGATCTCCCTTTGTAGGCTAGCAAGGACACCGTGATGGTGTCGGCTCTTCTGGTGACGTCGATAGTCGCCTGGGGCTAAATGCATCAGTAACACCACCACGACCCCGCCCTGTCCCTAGCCACATTCAGATGGCTGATCCCGCTTATATTATATATATATATAACTTTTATTCTTTTACTCTTTTACTTGTTTCAGTCATTTGACTGTGGCCATGCTGGAGCACCGCCTTTTGTCGAGCAAATAGACCCCAGGACTTATTCTTTGTAAGCCTGGTACTTATTCTATCGGTGTCTTTTGCCGAACCTCTAAGTTACGGAGACGTAAACACACCAGCATCGGTTGTCAAGCGATGTTGGAGGGACAAACACACACACAATCACACACACACGCACACACACACACACACATATATATATACATATATACGACGGACTTCTTTTAGTTTCCATCTACCAAATCCACTCACAAGGCTTTGGTCGACCGACCCGAGCTTAGTAGAAGACACTTGCCCAAGGTGCCACGCAGTGGGACTGAACCCGGAACCATTTGGTTGGTAAGCAGCTACTTACCACACACAGCCACCCTACGCCTGAATATATATTATATATATATATATATATATATATAGTCATCAAAAAAAAAAAGGGGGTAGAATTAATTATTTGTTAATAAATTCGACCAAGCAGTATTCGGTATGTAAAGACCATTTACGGTGTATTTGAAGTATTAATTTATAAAAATATGGTAAAGTAAAAATTCACTTACCCACACACCGACTTTTTTCATAAAAACTGTTCAGAAAAACTGCTATTTCTGAAAAGTTCGGTGTGTGGTAAAGTGAAATTTTTTTTTACTTTACCATATATATATTATATTAAATTAGAGATAAAACCACTATTAGGCAAATCAAACAATGAAAAACTTAAGCCAATACATAAAATTAATTAATTTATATTATTTTAAATATATATCAAAATTATAAAAAGTTTAATAAAAGATAATGAGTAAAACACTCATTTTACTCATTATCTTTTATTAAACTTTTAATACTTTTGATATATATTTAAAATAATATAAATTAATAATATAAATAATATAAATTAATAAATTTATATAAATAATATAAATTAATTAATTTTATGTATTGGCTTAAGTTTTTCATTGTTTGATTTGCCTAATAGTGGTTTTATCTCTAATTTAATATAATATTTTACTATAAAATTGGATTCAATCCTAAATCTGATTTTTC